>NW_024582754.1:12130-37030 GCF_018398535.1 Haplochromis burtoni
GATTAAAATATGAACTGGAAGCACCAGAATTTGGTTTTATTCAGATTTGCTCAAATCAGCATGAAGGCAGAATGAAAATAGAATTTTCTTCAATATTGTGACTAAGAATTTCATGTTAAAAAGTACTGCACATGATTTATTTTACATTATTGTGAAATATAACTACAAACTATTCATGTGAATTTTATTTATTTATTTTTTTAAAGGGTGGCTTTATTTTTTTTTGTAAAACATACTTTAACTAACCAATACCCATTCATGTCTCTAATGTATCAGTCCTAAAAACTCTGTTTGAATAAGATAGTCATATCATATTCAAACACCACCTCAGATTTCAAAGTGAAAAATATTTTTTTAGAAAAGGCCTGAAAGTGTGTGGGTGGGCCTGTTAAAAAAATAAACATATAGAAAAATATTTTATATACAAAGCAATAAAAATTCACATTTTGAAACCATAAAATTTTCAGGCAAATCAGAGGTGGTTAAGCAGAAAATACTCTAAAAAACAATATGATTATTTAAGATGTAATGACCCAATTAATATTGAGTAGATTTGAGTTCTGCTTATTAGTGCAGCCCTCCACAACAGTCCCACTTTCTCATTTGCCCCCTTGGGAAAATTAAATGTCCACCCCTGATTTAGACCACCACAGTAAACTCCAGTAAAACCAAGACTAAGGTCATTCTTCTGAAGCAAACAGCTTTTTGAAGGAGGGCGACTCAGTGTAATTCTTGTTAGGAGAGACAAATAAAAGCCATGGAGCTTAACATTAGAGAGATTTACTTATTCTCCCAGCTCCTTACTTGATGAAACTTACCAATGTAATACATGTTCCAGATGACATACTTGTATTTGAAGAGCATGTCTTCATTTTTTGCCTTGAGGTGCTCCGTTACACCTTCAATGTCACATTTGTAGAGCAGGTCTAGCACCAGTATGCTCGGCACCCTGAGAGCAACGTTGGCCAGCACTTCCAGACGAGGCATCTTGATTTAAACCAACTCTCACCCCCCTTTTTTTAGTCAGCAGAGTGCTACTGTGTCACATACTGTTAACTAACAGTTTCCCTGTACAGGACACAAGCCCCCAGCACCTTCACAACTATTTTGCTCGTCGTCTTGTCATCTGGAAAACACACAAAACCACAAGTTAGGGTGATGAGAAGAAACCTCTTAGCTGCCAGGCCGTTATTTAGCTGCTTTTGCGCCTCATTTCCAGCCACTATTATTTATTGCTGGATAAATGCATGAGTACTACTGCGAATTAAACACATTTTAAAGTAGATACTGTGTTAAAAAAAAAAAAAAAAAGTGACAGTGGTACACTTACTTCGCTCAGTGACAAACATCACAGCCAAGCAGCCATTTGCTAGCTATCGCTAGTTGCTGCTGTTGCTGCTTTCGCGGCGGCCAATGACATGTTTTGCTAGCAGTGCGCTCAAATATAGTTTAGTTTTTCTCTAACTTCCGCTTTTCCGAGATAAACGGAAATAACCGTCATCAGAAAAAGCGAAATTAAAAAGCTAAAACCATGATGTCAGGGTTAGTAAAGACTCTTCAAATGCAATGTTATGATTCCAGTGGCTTGCGTGGCTATTTCCTGTCCTGACGTCACGTCGAAAGGCACCAATCAGGTTCAAGTATTTTTGATTTCAAAATAAAAGTAACGTCTTTCCACGACGGCTGTCACTACAACTTTCAGTAATGTTGACAAAAGGAAGAAACACAATGAAGTGACACAATGATCATTGCATACAGTGATGTGCAAAAGCCTTTGAGCCACGTTTCTTTATATTTCTTTGTATTTTGTTTCCAAGGGTTAGCCAGATTTTCTTGAAATATTTTAAAGTGAACTTGAGAAATAGTTTTAAGAGTTTTTTCCTTTGGATATCATGGACTGCTTTTCACCCATTTTCAGACCAGTCCGTGTACCCGATCATTTAAAGAGGAATGTTGTTGTTTTTTTGTGTGTGTTTATTTGTTTTCTTGTCTCCTAAGCCACTTTACCCTGATCTATGAGTATTTCTAGCAAAAAAGTCACCTAATTTAAGTAATGAATATTTTCATATCTTTTTCAGAGTCGACTCAAACAATAAAAATTAAAAATAATATTTAATTCCTTGTAGGAATTGTAGACTGTGACAGAATGAGTGATTTCGCTGGTCTTTCCTTACATCTGCTGTCAGACTCAACAACAGAGACTTCACAGATGACCATACACACGCACACAGACACACACACAGACACACGCATCCACACATGTGCAATACCACTAAGTTTAATTTTTCTTACGAAACATAGCATTTTATTCTATTATGTATAGCATTTTATTCTATTGTAAATAGATAACTGGATCTTTTCATCTGAAATCATTGTCCAGCAAGGTTTTTTTTGGACATCATGGGCTGCTTTTTACTTATTCTTCACACAAGATTTCTCCTAGTCATTATTCCTTTTAACCAAATGACAAATTACATTCTCTGACTGTCTCTTTATTTAGGGTCATGAGATGTGGCTCTGAAGCACTGATGCACTGCAACTTTTCAATTTATATTTATTAATATATATATATATTATATATTATATATATATTGATATAATATATTATATATTATATATATATGATAATTATAGTATATATAGATATATTATATATATATATTATATATATATGAAGATGATAGAGAAATAGAGAGAGAGAGAAGAGAGATGACAGAGATATTCCACAACTGTAATCTGCAGGTCATGTATTTGATAGAACCTCTTCAGGAACTTATTCTTTCATTGTGCTGTTTTTACATATGCAGCCTGCAGCAACAGGTGGAGTATTTCCATTTAACTTGTAGCAGTGGATGAACTGCTTCACACAAGAGACAGAGACTCCTTGTTTTCCTTCAATTTAAGTTAATTAAATTCCCCAAACCACAACAGACATATGGGTAAAGTTCATGAATGTACAGCTTAAATATAATACAGATGTACGAGTGTAATGCTGCAAGGTTTATGTGGATATAAACAAAGAGGAATTATGTGTACTTAGTGCATTTGTCGTTACACAAACCCTATACAACATGTTACATTACATAGACAGAGCTGAGTCAACAACAAGCATATGGCTGTTTGGACAGTTAAAATTGTCTAAGCTGTGATATATTAGATTATTTTATGTGGGAAATGAAACAGCAGCTCATCTCATGACCCACTAAGACTCATGAACACAACAGCCTGATGACACACAGATAAAAGAGCTTTTCTCACAGTCATAGCACCAGACAGAGGTGGAGGAAACATGAGTCACAAGAAATAAGAGTCCCTCTGAATGCAAATGTACTTAAATAACACAAGGCAAAAAGACGTTCTGCCGAAAAGTGGTTATGAAGTTCAGAAACATCGTATTCACTGCTATAAACCAGTAGTCCAAACACACCTGGAGAAATATGAGACGTACCTGTGTGTTTTTTAATTTCCATGTCAGATCCTGAACTCATCAGGAAGACAAAGAAACAGAGACTAAGCTGCTTCTAAACTGTAAGAAGCTTGAAACCTAAACCTGAATGTTTCAAAGGATATCCTGAGTGGGCTGATATCAGATGAAACCGTCATGTACACTAGCATATTCTGACTGTTTGCTAAAACAGTGAAAACATGTACCTGCTAGACAGGAATATTTGCCTTAAGGTCAGGCTGAATTTGAACAGTTGTTCATACAAATATATCACAGTAAAGCATATGTCGTACACGTTTTCTGCTGCTCAGATGCACATCCACTACTAATTAATTTTTAATTATTTTTTTTTGGGGGGGGAAGAAAAACTCCAGTAAAGCATTTACTGCACGGAAGCTATGGAGGCTATTTCTTATACTCTGACTAAGAACACCCAAATGTATTTACAGCCGTACATAATGTTTATTACCTCACTTTTAGAGAGACTTTCTAAATATACAGTTATTCTTTAAACTCGGGACATCATTTGGTTCTTAGCAGGTCTTAAATGAGTTAAACAGAACTTCAGCAGAACAACATCAAAAAATATATTACTACACCAAAATGATCAAATGCATTTATTTAATGATCATCAGAAATTGTGAGCATCTTCATAAAAGTAGACGTTTTATCATTCTGCTGTACTGGAGCATTTATGTCAGGAGAGGCAGCAATCAGACAGTTTCCAATCTTCCCAGGAGTGAAGGTCGTCACAAATTGACCGCGCAATGCTCAGAGAAGCCGCAAAAAATCTAAGAGTGACATCTCAGACTCAACAGGCCTCAGTTAGCATGTTAAATATTAAAGTTCTTGACAGCACGATTAGAAAAAGACCGAAGCTTCTTATTTGGGAGGTTCGCCAAGAGAAAACCTCTTCTTTCTAAAATCATGCCAGCATCGCTTAGCTTTGCAAAGTTACGTGTGAACAAACCACACAACTTCTGGAACAATGTCCTTTGGACAGACGAGACAAAAGTGGAGATCTTTGTCTGTAATGCAATGCTCCACGTTTGGAGAAAACCAAACACAGCAAATCAACACGAACACATCATATCAGCGGTCAAGCACGGTAGTGGAGAGGTGATGATTTGCGCTTGTTTTGTAGCTACATGACCTGGATCATGCAGAAAACAATTACTTCAAATTATTGCTGCTGAAGGTGGTTCTTCATGCACCAAAACCATTTCATTTTTTAACTCATTGTGGACAACTTGTGCAGTCCTGTTCAAAAGAGCTTGGCACAGTAAGTCTGAATCATTATAAGAGGACTAGAAACCCCACTTTTCAAGTGCTATAAAACTACATGCTCACTTTGTTATGATAAACACATTTCTAATCATCATTTTAACAAATTTTTTGAAGGCAGCTCAGTGTTTGGTTCCCACGGGCACACACAGCCTATATTGTAACCACGCACAGATACATTTGCTGTCACAATTTTTTGCAGGACTTCAGCTGGAATTTTGGGAGGGAGGGAGGAAGAGTGAGGGAGTAAGGGGAGGTGGGACTGAGGAGGAGGGGAGGTGGATGGAGGTCTGGCTCATAAACCAAAGGGGAATTTTTTCCCCCCTCACTCTTCTCCAGCAACAAAGACCAGGATGGAAAAGTCATTGTGCATGCTGCCTGCAGTGCTTTTTCTGGGACTTTTGACACACAGTGCTGCAGCACTGATAAACACCCCAGCACCGACTAAGAGTTATGCATTAATCAACTACACAACAACAACAAGGCCAACTCTGAATTGGACCGAGGCTGTGAAGGGCGAGAGCAGGGACGGAACGACTCCAGCAACAGCAGAGCCAGACATTTTCACCACCACTGTCAGAGACAAACAGCTGGACACCACGGACACCAGCAAAGAAAGAAACAAGAAAGAGAAAGACCCAAGAGACCGCAAAACTGAAGATGACAAATCGAAACTGGGTAGGAAAAAAATTACCCATTTAGTCTGATTTTTGCATGAAGCTGTGTTATGAGCTCCAGTATTAACTCCATATTAATTAAAGAGGCAATTAAATTGTGATACCTACCTTTTTAAAACCTTTAACACAAATGAAGCTGTAAAAGTAGATGGAGATAATTATTGCTATTATTATATTGTATTTACAATCATAGAAGGTCAAAAAAATCCCAGTAAAGTTAGTTTGAAGTTTAGTTTTAGCTTAGCTTTGCTTTTAAAAATCTCTTCTCAGTCAGTCACTTAAAGGAATATGTATTTCAGCTATACACAGCTGTATAACACTGTTTAGCATTTGTTACTGCTTGTAATACTTGCTGTTGCTCAATATGTTGGATTTAGCTGTTTTGACCTACTTGTGACTGATGTGAATGTTATTAGTTGTTCCCTAAACCACAGAATCCCCTGCAGCTGTAGCTCTCACCTCCCTGATCTGCTGAACATTTGACTTTTCTGCACTTTGTCTCAAATTACATCCAAAGCCTCCACTATTTCCAATATCTGCAGCTTCCTCTACTCCCCGAAACAAGCAGAGCAGGGGGAGGAGGAGGTGAGGGGCCTTCAAACTTCCACAGAACTGGCCCAAGATGATCAGAGATATTTCACATAACAGCTTGGAGCTCGTTTTACATCTGGCATGTGTTTGCTTACTCAGACAAACCACAAAGAGAGAGAAAGGTTAACCCTTCCGCTGTCAATCTCAGAGCTGCTTCTGCAGAGGATCAACATGTGGAGACAGAAACCCAGAGAAGATCTTATCGCGTGACGATTCACTTTTGTTTTCCGCGCAGACTGTCCTCCCCTCGGCCTGGAGTCCCTGCGAGTTGATGACAGCCAGATTCAAGCTTCGTCCTACCAGCGGTCAGGGCTGGGTCCTCACAGGGGGAGGCTGAATATCCAGGTCAGTGGGTCAGAGGCTATTACAGACACTCATCTCTCAGCATTTTGGAAAGCATTGTTAAATTTTATTAACATAAACAAACTGCACACATTTTTTTTAAAACTTGGCCCCTTTGAAAATCAAATAAAGAAATACAACCTAAAATTACCTTTATTAGTTCATTTAGATTGACTGCTGCTTCAAAGACATGAATTTGAATGGATTAAATTTGATGAATCAAGCAGAACCAACTGAATACTATTTTGTTATGTTTCAAATGTTGTGTGTGTGTGAATCTCCAGTTTCTATGCAAAGCGTATTAAAAACAGTTAAAAAAAAAATTTCTTCTGTCAACGTGCAAAATCTACAGATGTTTAATTTATCACCATAGTGAAGAGAAACGTCACCATAAAGGTCCAGGAAAAACTACAGTTACTTTTTGTCACGGTTAGAATTACTTTACTTGAGACTCAGTTTGATGTGGAATAAAGGATTTGGTCCAAAGTGACAAGAAAGTCCACTGGGAAGTGTTAATACATTATTAAATGTCTGGTGCTTTGAAGTTTTTTTTTTGTTTTTTTTTTGGGGGGGGGGGTGTTCTATTCAATTAACTAGAAATTTATTCTCGCTTTGTTAGGTTCTCTTGTTCAACTGTTTGTTAATGCAAATATCTCATTAACCTATAATATGGCAGCGTCTGAGTGCATTTAGGATGCACAGATGGTCAAGATGGCCTGATGAAGTTCAAACTGAACATCAAAATGGGGAAGAAAGGTGATATAAGTGACTTTGAATGTGACATAGTTATTGGTGCCAAATGGTCTGTGCATTTCAGAAACTGCTGATGTACTGGGATTTACCCACACAAGCACCTATCGGGTTTACACAGGATGGTCTGAAAAACATCAGAAAATATCCAGTGAGCTTCAGTTATCTGGGAGAAAATGCTTTGTTGGTGTCAGAGGTCAGAGGAGACTAGCCAGACTGCTTTGAGCTGATAGGAAGGCAGCCGTAACTCAAATAATCTTTCAGAATAGCATGTCTGAATGCACAACAAGTCGAGCCTTGAAGCTACAGCAGCAGAAGACCCACTAGATGCAAATGCTATTGGCTAAGAACAGGAAACTAAGGCCACAATTCACCAAAATTAGAAAACAGAAATTTGGACACTGCTTCATTTAAAAAGTCTTGAACATTCTTTCTTGAACATAAAAATGAGTTCACTGTACTCAAATACTCTACGTAATCACCAGAGCCCTACTCAACAGAGCACCTTTGGGATGCAGCTGAAAAGGGATATTCATATTGAGAATGTGCAGCTGACAAATCTGCAGCCACTGCGTGTGATGCCATCATGTCAATGTGGAGCAAAATCTTAGAGACATGTTTCTAGTACCTTGATAAATCGGTGAGGAAATAATGTATTTCTGTAATAAAGTGGCAAGTAAAGTAAGTGTGTATTTCTATTAAAAGTAGAGAAGCTGAGTTGGTTCAGCCAAAATCAATCCACCATTTCGTTGTACATGTACAATAACAATAAAGGGCTATTCTATTCTATTCTATTCTATAATCAGATATCTTGACTAATTTGATCTCATAATGGGATTAGCCATTCCTTTCAAGTTGTCATATTTAACTTAAATACTTATTTCTAGTGTTTATTACAGGAACTATAAATTATAAAGTATCCACCCTTTAACTTAGCAGGCTCATTAGCCAATAAAATAAAATCGATTCATTGTTTCTTCCAAGAAAAAAATGTACAAAAATTAAATAAAATAATCTGATGAATGCAGAGCCAGAGGTGTTTATCGCTGCAGCCGTCCACTCCTCTTGTTCTGCGGTCCAAAATCTTGAGTCTGGAGTCTGAAAGTAATTTTTTCAAAATTAGGTCAGCACTCTTATGCAATGCTTCACACGAAGGCCAAACCTCAAGTTTTCAGGGAGTGTTTCTTGGATTCTTTGAGACGTGCGTTTTTCTTTTTTTCTCTTCTTTTTTTCCCCAAGTCTGGCATTGAGGATGGAGATCTGTATGATGGAGCTTGGTGTGCCGAGTATAAGGACCGGCACCAGTGGCTCGAGGTGGATGCCCTTCATCTCACTCTGTTTACTGGAGTCATTCTGCAAGGGCGAAACTCCATCTGGAGGTCAGGTAGTATCAGGATTAAAGCTGAGAATCAAAATAATTTGTTAGCATTATGGACATTAGCTCTTCATTGAACATACTGTCTAAAGCAAAGATGGAGTGCTGTGGTATTCTTTGGCTGCCCGCTGCAATGAGCTCACTGAAAAAATATATGTTTGTTTTCCTTTTTGGTCTATGTCATAGTTGGGACTGGGTCGAAACCTACAAAGTTCAGCTGAGTAATGACTCTGTAACCTGGCATACCTCCATGAACGGGACGCAGGAAGCGGTGAGAACTACTTCTTCTATTCTGCGATTTAAGGAACATAGATGGAAAACAGATTTTGAAGTTTCTCTGCCAAAGTGAAATATAGACTGTAAACCAAAACCTTAAGTATTGGTGCAGATTAGAGAGGACTCAGGGTGAAACAAATACAGTACGGCAAAAACTGAAATTCGGGGGTGGCCTTTAACTCATTATAACACACTATATAAACAAACTAAAGTACATAATTGATCAATGTTGCAGCATGCAGTGTGTACAAAGAAATTTAAGGTTTGACTGAAAACTGCAGTTCAAACTCTTTTTTTGCCCGACGCCACATATTTTGGAAAGTCCAAGCTCTTTCCAAGGAAATGAAGGCAAAACAAAAGTTTTCCACTTCATTTTAAAGCCATTGCTAACTCTGCCAAGAAGGTCATGTTTTCAGCTATATTTGTGTTGTAATCATTAGCACAGTGGGCCGAGCAGGCAAACCATCTGCCAAAAGGCAACTGCAGAATCAAACTCAGGCCCACTTCCTGCATGTTCTTCCTCCACTGTCCTGTCACCCCACGACTCAAGAGCTTGTAGCACCTATTTTACCAGCAACGACTTGAATTGTTTTGTCTACGACTTTATCAGTCTCTCACATCGTTGTGGAGGAATCTTGGCGCACTAGTCTTTATAATCTTGTTGCAGTTCACTGAAGTTTGCCTTCTTAAGGTCTGGACTTTCACTGGTGCATTGCAACATCATCTTTTTCAGCCATTCTTTTGTAGATTTGCTGTGATTTTCTTGGGGTCATTTTCCTTTTGCATGACCCAATTTCAGCTAAGTTTTAGCTGTCCAACAGATGGACTCACATTTGTCTCTACAATACTTTGGTATACAGAGGAATCCGTGGTCGACTCAATGAGTGTAAGGTACCCAGGTCTCGTGGCTGCATAACAAGCCCAAATTATAAGCACCGCACCACCGTGCTTGACAGTTGGTATGAGGTGTTTGTGCCGATACGCTGTGTTTAGTTTTCTCCAAACGTAGCACTGTGCATTTTGGCCAAACATCCCATCTCTTCAAAGGACATTGTTCCAGATGCCTTGTGGTTGTTCTGAGGCAATTTTGCACACATAAGCTGTGGTTGCATGTTATTTTTAGAATTAAGTTCTTTGGAAATGGCCTAATAAACATCGTAAATAAAACCTGATAAGGCCAGATTACTTTTATGTTATCCTTATATACAAAACCTTAGGGTCTGCTATCTTTTTTCCATGACTCCACAAACTTATATGAACTCACACTGAATTGTGCAGCTATTTGAAGGAAACCAGAATCCTGAGACGCCGGTTCTTGGGCTCCTTCCTGTTCCCACCGTTGCCCGTTTCATCCGCATCAACCCACAGACCTGGTACTCCAACGGGACCGTCTGCCTCAGGGCTGAAATACTTGGCTGCCGTGTTCACGGTAGGAAAAAAAACAGTAGTCGAGAGGGACACAGCATTTACTGTGGATGTTCAAATGCATTAAGATGTTGACCTCCGAAAGTCAATTAAAAGAAAATATGTAACTGGAAACATCTGCTACTTTCTTTAAGATCCATCTGACATTTACTCAGCGCATGAATCAGGATCCAAGGATGCTCTGGACTTTAGACACCACAACTACAAAGAGATGAGAAAGGTTAGGAAAGTTACAGGTTGAGTGGCTTTCCCATAAACACCAGGGTTTTTACTCATGCTCTTAACGGTTTGCAGATTTGGTAAAAGTTCAGCTTTAACCCTTTTAAGCCTTACACTCCAGCGTGTTTTCTGAACCCTGAAGCTCATGAAGTCTGTGACGGAGGAGTGTCCCGACATCACCCGCGTCTACACTATAGGGAGGAGCTACATGGGCCTCAAACTCTACGTTATGGAGATCTCAGATAACCCGGGCAAACATGAAATCGGTAAGACTTGAAGATATTGGAATGAAACTTTCTGGTTTGTCATATTTCTCAAGTTACCCAGAGTTTCGCAGCTCAGAGGTGCAGTTCAATGTCCACCATTGTTTATACAGCCTGATTTCTGCAGCAGCCCCACACAGGGAGGCAGGGGTCCTGAGGAGAAGGCCTCTCTTGTATAAACAAATGATTTTATTTCTTTGAACCATTGCCATTAGATACAGGCTTGGGTTTAAATGTGATCTGTGGCCACTCAACATCTGCCAGCAAGATTAGTAAAATCAAGTATGGTACAGCTTGTCTTTGTTTCTTAAGAGAAATGTCATAAACACGTTTCAAAATCACTTTGCTCCCAGGCATTTTGCTCTTATGTGTCAGCAGCTGTTTAATTGATTTCATGGAGTAGTGATCAGTGCCAAGTCTCAGAGAAAACACTGAGGCCTTGAACATATTTTATTTTTGTGGTAAAAGCCCAGACTTCAGGTCTTTGGAGTCATGTACTTAGAAATGCCTGGCGCCAAACTGTTGCCTAACACAGACTGCTTTATCTGAGCAATTAAATGTCCTCCTAGTGTGCTGCTGAGCTTTAGAAAACAAAAATAAACTTAAAATCTTAGATAATGTTTAATATGACCTCCTTTTAGAAGTGCCCCAGTCAGTTCTTCCACATTTTTTTATTCCTTGGCATGTAAAGTGGCTCTAAATTTTCCTCTTGGCAGGGGAACCTGAGTTTCGCTACGTGGCAGGGATGCATGGAAATGAAGCTCTTGGTCGAGAGCTTGTCCTAAACCTCATGCAGTATATGTGCAAAGAATACAAAAAGGGCAACCAGCGTATTGTACGGCTGGTCACCGAGACGCGAATCCACCTCCTGCCCTCCATGAACCCAGATGGATATGAAGAGGCTTATGTGAAGGTGGGTAAATCTTAATTAGGCTCATGTCTTGTTCTTTTAAAAAAAAAATAATAATAATAAATTTATATATATATATATATATAAAATATGCTCTTTAATAATCCCCACATTATACTTGTTAATGTGGTGCAGGGTTCAGAACTGTCTGGATGGGCTGAGGGACGATACAGCTTTGAAGGAATCGACCTGAATCATAACTTCCCAGACCTGAACAACATTATGTGGGACACCAAAGAAAAAGCGGCAGATAAATCCAAAGTGCCCAACCACTACATCCCCATCCCAGAATACTACACCAAAGAAGACGCCATAGTAAGGAAATGCATCTTATTTGTGCATTTGAAAAATTCATTTCATTGGCACCACCTGGAGGCTATTTTAACATTGACAGGAAATAGAAACTAAAGCATTAGAATTGACTACAATGTTACAATGCTCACTGTTCTCACAAAGGTCGTGAGAAAGAGCAGCTTTAGTCAGCTTTAGTCGGCGTGCCATTATTTTCATTTCATTGACATGCAAAGGCTCAGATCAGGAAATCATTTCAGAGCCAAGAAACTAGTTTTCCTGAAAGCCTGAGGATTGTCACTCAGTGTCTGGTGACAGTGTTCAAGGCAAACACAGGCTGAAATCCTGCTTAATGACAGAAAAAGATCACCAGATCTACAAGCTTTTCTTTGGTGAATTTCTTCTTGGGTGTGTTTTGTTATTAAAAAGGGTATTTATTTAACTGCATCATATGGGTTAGGATTATTAATCCTGCCATCTGTGTTTTATTCTGAAAATCTTTCCAGTGTCTGATTATTTCACCTGAGAACTGTACTTAAGTACCAGTTTTAGGAGCTAGGCTTAGTGTTTCCACTTGTTTGCTTCGTTGTTAGAAGTTTGACTTTGTGACATTTCAGGGTTCAGTATTGTCTTCCCTCCTTCTTCACATACATCTGACAACAGAATTTACTTCACAAAAACAGGGCTCCTCCACGTTTCAAATGTCTGCGAGTTGTTAGATGTTTCATCAGTGTAAGCAGTGCATAGATCTAATGAGAAATTGCTCGTTTTATCAGACATTAAAGTTGTTGAATGGAAAACAAATGAGAAAAAGGTATATGTTAAAAACCTGTTCAAGATCAAGTCCACAAAAGTTCACAAAAAAAAGAACAAAAGCAAGTTTTTCTGTGCAACATTTAGAATTTTCCTCTCTTTCTTTACTCCATTAACTCTCTGACTAGAGCCAGACCAATACTGGACTTTTAAATCAATTTTGAATTAATATTAATCAATATCGATACAGACTTTTTTGTGTAGAGACACTCCTGGCCATCAATTTGCAGGTTGCACAAGGTTGCACATATGCAGATTACAGTCTTTGCCATGTTGGCTTTACTATTATTAGTCAAGATCATGCTAGAAAAACAGGAAAAGAACTTTAAAGTGCATATAGAAAAGATTTTCCAAAAAGTTGCTCTCACTAATGGCAAACACGCAGTCGCTGATCACACGTCAGAAGTGGCTTACAGAAGTTACACAACTGATTTATGAAGTTATACTAGAGTGCGTCCTGGGTGTCATGAAGACAATCCCACCACAACGTTATGTCTAAGAACATATATTTCTTATAATTGCTCATCAGTGAAACACAATGACTTTAAACACTTTAAAAAAATCTTTAGACCCTCTTACTCTCAGGAGAGAGGTCTGTGAAAGTGATTTTATAGAGAACTGATTGGTCAATAGGAGATGATTTCATACCCGTTGATCTCTAACCTGCAACACAACCTCATGTGGAGCAGGTTGGGTTTGCAGTTTAAGTTACCGTGGCAATAAAATAAAAAAAAAGTAGTGATCCATCGTCATAGTACTGAAACCCCAAGGTCAACCCAGAAGTTACCCAGATAAGGTGAAATCTTGCTTCATCGTTTTGGACGCTATAACGTAGCAACTCTGCTCAGACCAGCTGGTTTTTGGATTTGTAGTATTTACATGATGCCAGCAGGAAAGGAGCGTCCTGTCTCTAATCTTTAAATTTTCATCTAATCTTTATTAATTGATTTTTAAACACCAACAGTGTTAGATCAGCAAATAGCTAATATTGGCCTAATATCAGTCAGACTGTATCTGGCAGTGTCTTCCATGAACAAAGAAAGTAGTCCAAAACAAAAGCATCACACACTCCGTAACAGGAAAACAGGGTCAGTTAACAAATCAGGGAATTAGAAACATCTGGGCAACGAGGCACAGGTCAAACTAATCACGATAACAAAACAGAGGACATAAAACTAAATGCAAAACACAGGAGACAACTAACTAGAAAACTAAAACAGGAAATAACTAAACAGGGAAACTTGCACATCACAGTAAACTTAACATAAAGGAAAAAACCCAATGAACCTAAGACTCTCATACACACAGTAACTGCAAGTAAGAATGCTAAAGAAATAGAAAAGCATGCTAAGAATCAAATATAAAGTCAAAGAGAAATATGATAATGCGCTGTAGTAAAAGACAAATAACCTAATAAAATAATATGTTTTCACCTTTTTTTCTTTACTTTTAATACTTCAGCTTTTTATTTTTTGAATACTGCATGCCTTTTTACTTTTAACAATTTATTTTTTTGCAGATTCACATGCTTAAACTAAACTCCTTCTACCTCTGCCCAGGTTGCACCAGAGACACGTGCGGTCATCAGCTGGATGCAGGACATTCCCTTTGTGCTCAGCGCCAACCTCCATGGTGGAGAGCTTGTTGTTACCTATCCCTTCGACTGCACCCGTGACTGGGCGCCACAGGAAGACACGCCAACAGCAGACAACGCCTTCTTTCGCTGGCTGGCCTCGGTCTATGCCTCGACTAACCTGGTGATGGCCAACCCGGACCGACGTATCTGCCACTACGAGGAATTTCAGTCACATAACAACATCATCAACGGCGGAGCCTGGCACACGGTTCCTGGCAGTGAGTTTCATCAGTCTGTTCTGAGCATGATTTCCGCCATCTGAGACTCATCAGACCCAAAAAATGCTGCATCGTCGTCTTCAGAGGATGTTGTGTGATTTCAGTTAGTGTTACAAAACAAGAGAGCAGATTGAAACACTTAAAAACATTTACTACCAATGTGCAAACATCCTGTCAAATTACATGTCCCTTAAATTAAACTAGGCTCCAGTACATATCAAATTTTAATCTTGCTATAATTTGCAAGCTTAAAAAATACATCAATATTTAACCAAGTTAATCACTGACAGATGTCATATTTCTCTCTATTCAAGGATCAAATTCAGTTCTTTTTTCCCTTAAACCTATAAATTGCACGACTGTTTCACTCAGTATTCACTGTGTTTTCTGTGCCTGCCTTTCCTGCAGGTATGAACGACTTCAGTTACCTGCACACCAACTGCTTCGAGGTGACAGTGGAGCTGTCCTGTGATAAGTTTCCTCATGTTAGTGAACTCCCCATCGAGTGGGAGAACAATAAGGAGTCTCTGCTGGTTTACATGGAGCAGGTAAACCTGTTCAAAGAAAATGGTACAAGTTATCACGTGGTTTTCAAAGCAGTGGCTCACACGGCAGCATTTTCTCCTCTCTCAGGTTCACAGAGGCATCAAAGGTGTGGTCAGGGACAAGCTCACCAAAAAAGGAATAGCAGATGCTATAATCAAGGTGGAGGACCATGACCATGACATCCGATCAGGTCAGCCAGTTGATTTTCTTTCTAATGAGCAGGGTGTTAAAGTAAAAAGTGTCAAACTACAACCATCAAATGGATCTTTGTTTTAGCTGTATTTCTGTGTATACCAAGTTAACAGCCTGTAACCAAACACACCGAAAGAACCATTTTGACAATTGCTGTATTTGAACTGTTGTAAATGACTTACTGACCTGTAATCCGTCAAACATATCTCTGATATCAAGCCATTTGGAGCCCCGAAGAACATTTTTGTCACAAGATAGAAGCTGCAATCAGTTTTTGGCAAAATTATTCATTTATCTTCTACAGATGCATTAACCAGTAAAACCAGAAACTTAGATTAAAATTCTGCAAACCTCATTTTTTTCTGTAGCCACTGATGGGGACTACTGGCGTCTTCTGAACCCAGGCGAGTACAAGGTGATCGTTTGGGCCGTGGGTTACTTCCCATCCATGCGTCGGTGCAATGTCGGCATGGAACCAAATCCCACCATCTGTGACTTCATCCTCACCAAAACACCCATCCAGAGGCTGAAGGAGATCAGGGCCAAAGGGGGGAAGATCCCGCAGGATCTTCAGCTGCGTCTTCGTGCTTTGAGGCTCCGAAAGCTACGGGCTAGCACCAAGGCAATCAACCGCCGCAGGGAGGGTCAGCGGATGAGAAGAGCTCGGTCCTCTCAAGCCTGGAAAGCATGAGAGGAGATGGGAGAGCGGGCTCATGAACTGTCCTCTGGGAAAAATTACATTTCTGCTGTTAAAGGAGCTCACCTGGTTAACAAAAAGTATTTCTCAAATATCAAAACATGCAGACCGTTTTATGTCTCTGACACTGTTCTCAGTTTGGGGACCCTTCAGGCTATGACAGGCACATAAACTCTGGGGCACAATGTTATTGCAGAACAGGTTTTTAAATTGGTTCAAGTATCCTTACAAGTTACGCAAAGAGTTCCTAAATTGTGAATTTACTGTTTTTTTTTCTTTTGTACATTAACTAAGGTGAGGATTTCAGTGTCAGCTGGCCTGATGTCATAAATTTTCTGAAAGTGTTTCTTTTTATTTTAGTTTGGTTGTCTGACTAAAGTCCAACTGGACCAATAAAGTTAAATAACTGTGTTATCCAGTGTATTTAATCTGAACCTAAGATTAACAGAAGTGAACAGCTGAAAGAAACTGCCATTGGTTGCAATCTGAAAGTGAGGACATGAGATGAGTGGAAGGATGAAAAAGAGGGAAATCTGCGTGGCACGTGGACAAACCTCAAATCAAATGAGCTTTATTTGTATAGCACGTTTAAAAGACATCAAGCGTTGGCTAAAGTGCTGAACAGATGGACAATGTAGTCAAAATAAAAGAAAGAATTCAAATAAATGAGATAAAAAATTAATTTTCACTGTGGACATCTAAATAAAGCCTGTGGCTAGACACCAATCCAGCCCACTGAATGGCTTAAGTTTCATAAATACATCTGTTTTATTGCTTAAATACTGCCATGCCCATTCATACTACACCAAATTAGATAACCAATAGACAAACAATAAATGTCTATCTACTACAAACATTTCTGCAAAAAGGATTTTTTATGTCTTTTAATAAAAACTTTGTTTTATTAATTACAGTCTGGCCAAAGAGTTATCACAACTTTGTCTGCAATTGTACACATTTAATTCTTGCAACTTAAGCCCAAAGAATCATGCAGACCAAAGTTATCACAGCTAATTAAAACTAGATGTGAAAACCCTCCCAAAACAAAACAAATTTAAGACCTTTGAAAAACATCAAAGTAAAATGATTTCTTGAACTTATAAAAATAAAATAAAAATATAAAGATTATAGATTATGTAACTATCTGTTAGTATTGTCGAAATCTGCTAACAACATGCCTAATTATTCACTGACAGGTGCTTTTATTGAGACTCTGCACATCTGCAAGATTGAACATCAACTGTTTTTATTATAACACCTGTACGGATTTTCCTATATCTTGCCTTTGACATATGCCCTCCATCCATAAAAAATATTTAAGAAATAAAAACTGAAACTAATAAAACTTAACTAAAAGTAAACATTTCAGACAATAAAATACTGTTGATAACAAATATATTAATATGTATATATATATATATTATATATATATGTATATATATATATATATGTATATATATATGTATGTATATATATATATATGTATATATATATATATATATGTATATATATATATATATATATATATATTTGTTTCAAAGTTATATATATTTTAATGAAATTACACATCTTGCCCTGTGGTAGCTCAGATAGGCTAAAATCTGTACAATATAGAGCAGGGGTATAAACATAAGGCCCAGGGGGCAGAAACACCCCAGCAAAGAATCCAATATGTCCAACTGGATGGCTCTTGGAAAATCTGAAGGAGGGGATAGATTTTGGACTTTAACTGTATTTTCATAAGATTTACAGTTTTTCCCCACTGATAAACACCCCCTGCAAGTCAAGTAATAATGTGATGTAGGGTGTTTCAGGTGCAACCAAAGTCTTTCATTTTCAGGCCAATCATGTACCTGTGTAAACATTTTTCTGCCACTGACAGAAAAAAAAAATGACAGACTGTACATAAGCACGTGAGATCCTTTGCTACTACTGTTGCAATTCCTACATGTATTTTTGGCTGGATTAGCTTCTTTTCTGAAGTAGTCAGAAATTGCATGCTCGTCCTCCTGTGTATTTACAGCACCGTGAAAAAGTCTTGACTCTTCATTTTCAGTCTAGTCCTTATATGATGTGATTGAATGAATAGGATTCTTCTCCCCTTTAGATAATGTTTAATTGTTTATTTTATAACTCACCAGAGCATCCATCCATCCATCCATTGGCTTCCGCTTATCCTTTTCAGGGTCGCGGGGGGCGCTGGAGCCTATCCCAGCTGTCATAGGGCGAAAGAGCATAAAAATAAAAACCATTTCTTCCTTTAACTTGCTAATCCTCCCATGAGGAAAGTCATTCTCAGAGTTGGGACTGCAGCAGATGTGAAAGAGTTTGACTGACATATAGAGAAGAAATTCTAAAGACAATTTAAAAATAAATCAATAAATGAAGAGAAAATTAACAATAAAGGACCCAAACACAGAGCAGTCAGCAGTGAAAAAGAAGCTAAGTTTTTATTTCTGATAAGTACCATTTTTAGTATCGCTGTCAGGATTACTTACTCTGTGTAACCAGGTAGGAAACAACAGTGCATCTACCCTTCCCCCTCCCCAGCTGTGATCGCCACAAATACTGGGAGCATTCCTTTAACCCACAGCTGAAAACAGGTTAAAAACCCAGAACCGGAGCAATAAAGCAACAAAGAAATTCCTAAAAATGAACCCGGTGTTTAGTTACTATACCTGAAGTGAAAATGGCAGATAAGACACTTTTCCTCAAAGAGCTCATGAGTATAATAAGTGAAATAAAAGCAGCGGTGAATACACAGCATCCTTTAACCATCAGTTCAGTCAGTTCATTTTAAAGTAGCTGTTTACAGAAGAAATGTCTACTTTTTTAAAAATGTCAGTAATCCGAGAAATTAAATAATTTTAAGAGAAAGAAAGACGACAGAGCTGAAGGTGAAATGGACTCCGTTTGCAACATACTGAAAACACATTTTGAGCATGTAACTGAGGTACAAAGTGTTAAAAGCATCTTTTCTCATTGCTTGCAGGACCATACAGTGAGCTAGAATCTAAGACTCCACCTGTGTTATCACCTCAAACCCAAATGAAGTTAAATGTTATCACGCACTTTTCCCCCCAACATTTTGTGGCACTGAGTTGAGACCAGAAAAGAAGAAATAATAGCACTCACAATTAATATAAAGTTACCCCTAACAGCCAGTTTGCATTAGATTAGCACAAAGTGGAAACAATTGGAAGCAGCTAGCCCAGCTTTCTCTAACAGAATTAAATGTTATCCACTGGCACACTGAGTAGCCAAGGGAGACAGAAGTGCTAATTAATAATCTTCCCAGTGATTATGGTAATCTTACCACTGGCTTTATAAAGGTTTTTGAGGTCATATGCAAGTCGCTCGTTGTCAGCCAAATTGGACGAGATACAATCACCATTCAGGACAGGAAGAAAATGTGTATTTCCCCCAACAGTTGGTGAGCAGTTGCATGCTGTTGCTAGGTAAAAATCTGCCTCAAAGAGGGTCCTACTGCAAAATCTCAGAGTGCTTTGGTCGCTCTCAAATTGCCAGGGCTGGATGTTCTCTTCGTGGAAGACACCGACTTGTCTGCAAACACTCGCCAACTACTAGTCAAGCAAAAAAGTGCAAAACAAACCAGAAACGCTACAAAACCAGAAAGTTTTGGAGCGTGGGTTGGAAAAATGCAAACTTTTACTTGGTGAACATTTTGTTAAACTAGCAGTCAGACTAGTTGGTGAGTGTTTGCAGATAAGTTGCTGCTTGATGCAAACTCCATGCAACCACAGGAATCTGGTAGCAATCAAAGCAATCACACGGAGGGCTTTTTTTTTGGGAGGGGGGGCATAATTGGGGGGTTTTAACAACCGATTTCACATGTGTCGCCATCAGCTTCTATCTAAAACTTGTAAATGACAGACAGTCAAGGACAGTGTCCAAAACTTGTGTCCAAGACTCATCCAAGATGGCAAACAAGTAGAGCTGGTAGTCACATGACTGTAAAACCCTGAATATTTGGAGTGATTAGCCAGCATTTTAACATTTTGTGACTGTAGGGGGTGCTGCTGCACTCTTATCTTTGCAGTATCTTTTTTTTAACATTAAGGTTTAGAGACACAGGTTCAGAATTTAGAGCATCTAAACACTGTCAAATATACACCACTAAATATTGAGTGTTCAATATATCCATAAAGCAACAGTTCCCCCTTTAATACCAAAGGCATGAATGTAGTTCCATCTCAACACCCCACCAGATGTGAATGAGACACTTCCCAAAATGTGAAACGAGAGAAGATATTTCCAAATCCACAAATAGATACCCACTTTTAGCTCACGGCAGAGAAGTCCAAGTAAAAAAAAAGAAAGAAAAACAAACAGAAACAAAACATTTGGCATCTAAGAGCTCAACACAGAGCCTCACATAAATAAGAAAGAAGAATTATCTTAAGAGGCTGGTATGCATAGTATACGCTTCTGTCTTTTTTTTTTTTGTTTGTTTGTTTCCCTAACAGCAAGTTTCCATCTACTCTGCAGTCAGTCAGTATGTACTGTAGCCAGTATACATTACAGTTGTAACAATCAGGCATGTGCTTACAGCAGCTATACAAAACACAAAAGCATTGCTCTTACCAGAACAGTCAAAGCAATTTGCTCCTTTAAAGAGGAGAAAAGCCTTGCTTATCAACTTTATGCTAACACAAGCAAACGTGAAACACTAGGTGTGACAAAACAGTGTGGATTAGCACTGTCCAAAACCCAAAAAAACTTAGGTTCAGGGGTAGAAAAAGCACAATTTCATCTTGCAAATGTTAAATAAAGAATGTAAAGAATCTTTCTCAGTCAAAAAAGTGAACATGCCACTGATAAAATAAAAAGGCCGGCAATATTCTACAGCAAGCATTAATGAAACAGCTTATATGTCTGTCTCCAGCTGTCTGACAGCTCCAATGCAGTCAAAAACATTAGAAACACATTAGTTAGCCTCACTATTTGAACATAGATACTGAGGCTAACTGTAAATACGTTTAGTGCACCATTCTGTTTGAGTAACACTGGAGAGGAAAAAAGCGAAACAGAAAAAAAGTGAAAAAGACAAAAGTAAGTCAGATGAAAATATTTTAAAGAGTTGCATTTTCAGATGAAACGATGTAGATGCTGCGAGACGCAGGCAGGGTTGGGAAGCCAGAGCAGCGTGCTCGATGTGGAAAATCTATAATAATGCCAGCAATGTTTAAGGGAAAAATACTTAACTGCTACTACATTTTCATTTTTACAAAGAGTGGGTGTGGAAAAATCTGAAAATGAGACACTGACAGCAGCTGGACTTCAGCAGTTTCCACTTACAGGAAATGAAAAGTGACTCCAATGTATCTACTCTTAAAGTAGCCTCAGTGACTGTGAGAATAGCATCAAACATCGTGCTACAAGTAGTGCCATAATTCATACACCAATAAAACCACTTTAAAAAAACACTATCAAAGACCATGAAGGCAGAAACAGGGTGGAGACAGAAAACGTACTTGAAGCCAGGGGTCAAAGTTCAGATTGTATGAGCAGAGAAGCAGCACCTGTGGAGAAAAGGCATGAGCAGAGCAGCAGAGAGCGACACGATGTGCAGCAGAGGACGCTGAATTGAGACGACCAGCGACAGACGAAAGCGCCCGTTCCTTACTCGTCACTTTAGGATTCATGTCCGCTTGCATCCTTAGTGTTTTTGTCCTGAGACAGCAACATCTGGGTGTGCCGAGTCTCAACAAAATCAAAGTTTTTTACTGCTATAGAGAACGAATCTTTAATATGAAAACGAGCTTGTCCTTCACTGATGCCACGTTGCGCCACTGTCTCTGAGAACAAAAGTAAAACCCAACTGATCTTTCTTGCACTGCCTTTTTTTCTTCTTAAAGTTCAGGGTCAGTGAGGTTTCCATCCACTGCTGCAGTCTGGCCACCGGTCCACAGCTCAAGTCTTCTCCGTTCTTCTCCCATGTCAATGGCTATCAGCTGACACTTACAATCCAAACTAACTTTGCCTGCTTAGCTGCTGCAGACCTGGGTCAAGAAGTACTTTTAGGGTTTGTTTCTTTAGTTTATCGGAAAAAGATTCAGACAAACAGATGCCGGGAATCCGATTTAGGATTGCTACACGTTTTTTTCTCCTTTTTAGAGTTTTTGACAACTTTTCCTTTAATGTTTCCGACAGAAGCTAAGCATATTTCTCAGTAGCTAAACAATCTGTAAACACATAATGGCAAAACAGTAAAAATCAAAGCGATTAAGTAGCTGCACTAAACTTGGGCAATGCAAGGTTTTTATAGATTTTTGTGTGATTATGAATAAATTAATGCTTCTTTGATATATTCTCAGACTTGCTGTGCATAAACCCTAATCAGTACTTCTTCACTGAGGTCTGCGACACTTCTTTCTTCAACAGCACCGGATGCTAAAACTTGGGCTGGTAAAGGGCCACACGCCCACTGAGGCACCCTGAGGCCAGCTGGCAGTGTGTTGGGGAGAACTTTGTGGTGAGCACTACGTCACTGTGCGAGTAGATGGAGCGTATCTCCCTGAGGCAGCTGGTCTGGATGGGCAGGCAGTCGACCAGCTCGCCACAGCGCTCGTCGAAGGCCAGGAGGCGTACGCCGTAGCCGTAAGGGGAGCAGATGAGCCGTCCATCTGGGCTGAAGCACAGCTCCTTGATGTAGCCCCGCCCCACGTTGGCCTCCTCGATGTAGTGGGTAAGGCGGAGGGAGCAACGGGGGGAGACCAGCGGGCGAGTGGGTGCTCCCTCCTGGAACTCATACACACACGTCCACTGAAGAGAGAAAGGCAGTGAGAAAACAGACATACAAGTGATGCAGTTTAATACCAGATGATTAAACACGCAATCGCATCAGCGTCATCACTGGAAATACAGCCTTTAGTGGCCTTTTACTTGTAAGCTGCTTAAAAGTATGACACTGCACTTCAGTTCTACAAGAAAAGTGGTCAAATATACAGCCAGAATTACGCTTGTTAATGGCTAACAAAACTTTTAGAGGGAACAAATATTAGTGAAGGCGTATTTTAGCCTGTGTAGATTACAGAAATAGCTTGAAGAGGGATCTTGGTGGTTTAAGGCATTTTAATAAACAAAACTGTGATTATGTCAGCTTCATGCACCGCTCCATGTTTCTCACCTCTTGGTCATCCGTGTTGCTGGAGCATCGGATGAGTGTGGCCCAGCCTTTGGGATGGAGCTGCAGGGAGGTGATGCAGTTCCCTCTGTCCCTTTCGCCGGGGATCTCTGGAGTTAACACCTCCAGACTGTTTCTGGGAGACAGCCCTACGAGCGCAGTTTTTCATAACATTAAAGACAAAACCTCATGTGTCAGTAGTTTATCCCTTCTATATCATGATTCGCCCTGACCTTCTCTATGAGGGTGGAGCTTGCTGGAGTCATTTCCCTGGCGAGGAGTACAAGCGGATCTGGACGTTGATGTGCCTCCATCTACAAAATCATAAAAGGCATTTATAGGTTTTTTTTTTTTTTTAAATAAACACCAACCTAACGTGAACAATCCAGCTGATAAACATGAAGGAACATGAGCAAAAACACTTCATTAATTTCCAAATGAGCCTGATCTGACCTGAGCTGAGGGGAGTCCGTCGTGCTCGCAGCATTCGGTAGCTGCCCACCTCTAGGGACTGGGTGAGGTCCAGGTCATGGAGGATGAGCAAGTACCCTGAGGAAGTAGAAATGAGCATCTTGGAACAGTCAGGTGTCAGGCGCATCCTCATTAAGTAGCGAGTGTGGAAAAACTTTTTGTGTGGGCAGCCATCCTCTGTAAACCTATAAAGGCAGAGGAGTAATTAAGGTTTAACAGACAGTTAGATTACAATATCTTATAAAACCCTTCCTGTATAGATCAGCCTTGGTGCAGACCCTCAGTTCCATTTCCTCAAATCAGCTGTTCTAGCTCCTGCTCCCTCCCTTTATCCCAGCTTTCTGATTGGTTGCCCTTTGCATACAGAAAGGTCAACCAGCAGGTGGTTTGGGCTTCTGTGGTCTAATATCACAGACGTAATATGATTATCTCAGCCAAAGCTGTATCCTGGAGATGATCATATTAGAGCTATCCACCCACATTAATATCGCATAGATCTGAGACCGGGAAAAACTGACTGAAAGATTTAGTGCAGTGCGAAACCCGAGGTTTTAGCTCATGACTGAAATCAGTATTTGAAATTTTTGTCATTTTTGTATAACATGTAGTAACATATATGAAACTAAATAACTAACAAACTAAATTAAAGCATTTTGATTGAAAGCCAAAAGAAACAAAATCCAGATCACAATAAGATAACCTGGGCATGTTGAAATTGGTTTGAAGTACAGGCCACTTCTAATAAGGATATACTTTATTTTCACCATAACTGCACATGGCACAGAGACACAACGAGCACATGGATGTAAAATAAACATACCGTAGACAATGGCTAACCTGTTAGTGTCCCATGTGATGACATTACCATCGAAGCCAGACGTGACAAGGAGACGAGTGTTGGTGTCATACTCGATGTTCTTCACCCAGCTGGCATGCCCGTGCAATGAGCAAACCTTTGAGTTAAGCTTACGCAGATCCCATAATGCAATTGTGGTGTCGTCGGAGCAGGTGGCAAACAAACGATTGTCCAAAAACCTACAGGGAGAGCAACACAGATTTAGGAAACCCAGTGGATAGTAATTTCGACACAGGTTGACCAATCTGGGGCGCTTCTATGGGCAGAAATCTGTATGTGCCATCAGAAACTGAATTTGAATAAGTTAAATTTGAATTTGAATTGCTCAGATTGAATCTGAATTGTAACTTGAATAAATGCTTTTGAAAACTGAATTTGAATTAGTCTAATTTGAAATTGAATTTATGGTTTGAAAATGAATTGATTTGCTTTGAAACTGCATTTTATCCTTTAAAAATTCAGCTCTTGAATAATTT
>NW_024582754.1:59394-176931 GCF_018398535.1 Haplochromis burtoni
TCTGAAGTCCACCACCAGCTCCTTGGTCTTGCTGACGTTCAGCTGGAGGTGGTTGTCCTGGCACCACGATGCCAGATTCTTCACTTCATGAAGTCCATCATTCTGCAATGATGGACTTCAAATTGTTTGGAAATGGCCTCATAACCCTTCTCAGATGGATGGACAACAACAGCTGCTTCTCTAAGATCACTGCTTTTGTCTTTCCTCCTGGGGTTTGTTTTAAGACAGTCCTGACTTTCCAAAGCTGCAAAATGACAAAACGTCTGCGCTTATAGAGGTGCTCACACTTGCTAATTATCTATTAAAGAAGCGCATTTCATTGGCTGCTACATACCTGCTCAATTTCTATGGAAGCTGCAAATATGTACTTTGTTTTTCCACACACTGCTTCAGCATTTTGGCTTAATTTTTTTCATATAAATAAAGGCAATGGATGATATGTGTTGTTGTTCAACTAAGGTTGTACTGAAATGCGGAAGGATTTCTTATTTGGCACCTTCAGCTCTTCCATCCAACATATCTCTCTTGCATCCTCACAGCGAGAGCTCAGACCCAATAAAATGCATCCAAGTAGTTTTCCAAGTAGTTTTTATTAGCCTCTGCATGTCATACTTGATTTAAAGACTCATGCTGTAATACAGACTGTTTATTATGTTTTATTACCTTAACCCACAGGTCTCTTGCTCCCTTTTACTGAGCTACAGACCCAATTTGTAAAACCTTTCCCCAGAGATTCAAGATTAGAATAATGCACCTTATGTTGTTGACACAGTCCTCATGGGCCTCCGTCAGGGTTTTGATGTGTCTGGATGAGATTGGATCAAACAGCAGGACCTCAGTCTGCTCACAGGCCACAGTCAGCACAGACCTAATCAGAAGAAAAAAACCCAGTTGATCTCTTTGTTCATGTGCGACAAGATGTTATGCAGCAGCAAACGAAAGCATAAGGGGGAAAAGGAGAATATTTTCTCGGTTTATAGGCAATCTAATAAGTAGACAGGATGAATTTTACTTGCATTGACGCTACACTACTCATTGCGTTTTTGCTATAATAATGAGTCACAACAATGTTACTAAAACTGCACAACAAGAATAGGTAAAATTTAAAAAAAATTCAAGCGTCAAATGCAGACACAGGTCAAAGTATTGAGTATTGACGAGTATTGTGCACAGCAGCGCTATCACGGTACAGCCAGGACAGGAAGTGTGAGCCCACAAAACAAATGTGACCCAGACTGGCCACAGCTTGACCTGGTTTGTCTGCAGGATTTGTTTCTTACATCTGCTGTCTCTTGGCTTAAGTCCGAGAAGTGCTCACTAGTTGTACAAGACGTTGGAGGTTACATTTTGAGGATATTAAGAACGTACTGTTAAATCATCAGTGAACAAACTGATGGGGTTTGTCTGGAAACTATTTATTATGTCATCAATAAACACCGAGTGAGTATGTATGAGCTGAAGTGGGTAGGTGAGGACGAATGTGGCTTTTAAATTCAAGCTTTTAACGCACAAATATCGGGAAATCTCTCAACTTCACACCCTAAAACGCAGACAAATCTTACCCGTCCGGGGAGTACTCCAGGTTAAACACGGCTCCATGGGTCTGAGTGCCCAGGTTAACTGACTCTACAGCCGGATTCATAGAGCGGTACAAGCTTGTCATTGTCCTGAAGTTATCCCGAGCTGGGTCCACAAACACCCCTCGTCTTATAGTCCTGCTCTGCAACCAAGAAAACAGGCTAGCACCCCTGAAGCTGTCAGTGTCGGAGCCACCACCAGTGTCGGAGCTACCATCAATGCACTTCTTCAGCGGTGCGACGGCCGGTCTGGAGCGGGGCTCTCGCTCCGCCAATACGGGAGACCCCGCGATAGGAGCCACTAGACCCTCGCTGCTCGCGGGGGGTGAAGGAGAAACTCTCCGAGCGATGTCACCTTCCTCATCCGAATCGTCAATGTCAGGGTCTTCCTCTTTGTCGGAGACGGTGCCGCCGTTGGGCCTGTCCCGCGACTCGTCGGCGTCCTCGCTGTCGCTCTGGTGCTCCGAGCTCATTGTAGCTTCTCCAGCGTCCGCACAGACGTTTGCGGTTCGGGGTGCAGGGTCTCGAAAAGTAGGCTGGCCCGGTCACCTAATGAACGCGAACCCGCTGCTTCCTTCACTCTTTTAAGAATCCATTGCAGAGCATTTTAGGTGCATAGGTTACGCTGGGCAAATTTTATTTTGTTGCTAGGTTTGCCAGCGCCTTAACGCCTCCCGTTAAACCACACACGTTAGCTTACATTTCACCGGAAGATGATGATTATACTTCAAAATAAAAGCACAAATAGCCTTTAAAACTCTACGCGTGTGTCTTACATAAAGCAAAACACAATATAAGTATTGTTTATTACTCCTAAACCGTGCTTCTACTCATTTTTAGCGAAATAAGACACGTACAAATAATCCCGTTTTCTTGAGTACAAACGCCGAGCTGAAACATCCAGGCGGAAGATCCGTGCTTCTTTCACATAACTTGTTTTGTTCGCACCAAAACAAACGCAAACAATGACGTAGTTCCGTTTCCTTTCCCTAGCAGATTGCTTGCTGCCATCTGCTGAATAAGTGGATTTTCTATGTGACAATAGTTAACCACAAATTCATTTATGAATATGACAATATAAATGCGCAAGACTGAAATCTTTAAGGTGTAAATAGCGCAGGAAGATCAACAAAACAAACACTGTCATAAAAAGGTAACAACAATAATAACAGTGATAATAATACATCAAGTCAAAAGTCTTGAGCCAATCCTCATTTTTTTAATATTTTACAAGAATACTGTAAATAAATGCAGCAATGTTTTTTTGAACATGTGTAAACATGCACGGAAATAAGGCATATAAGGCAAGAAATAGATAGTGCAATTCTAAGGAGACTGAATGTTGATGTTTGGTATGATCACCTTTCTTTTTCAACACAGCCTGAACTCTCATAGGCACAATTTCTAGTAATTTCTTTGAGTAGGCTTCAGGAATAGCTCCAAAGAATTTCTAAAGAATATTACAAGCTTTTCTTTGGGTGTTGGCTGCCTTTTGTTCCATTTTCTGTCACGATAATCTCACACTGCTTCAGTAATGTTGAGATCCAGGCTCTGGGGAGGCCAATCTGTGACTGATAGTGTTCCAGTGTGTGTTTTTCAATACAGGTTTGCTTTTACTACATTGGCAAGTTGTTTGGGATTATTGCCATGCCGAAAAATCCAAATGTCCAATCAGATGCTTTCCACATGGATGATGGGTCAAAATCAGCTTCACAGCTGTAGCTTCACAGGTTCTCCACAAGGGTGTGTCCATTCCTCAGTGCATTTCTGGTAAGACTCCTGCTTACCATACTGAGCTATTTTAAAATAATCTGTTTTCTCATATATCAGATATTTGAAGTAAAATATATGTATGTATGTGGTTTCTCTCTCCATATATATAGCCTTTTACAGGAAGATTCACTGACAAATGAAGAATTAAGAAAATGTCTTATTAAGGAAAATGTGTATTCTGACCAGTTTGTGAAAACCTCCTTAAGACTGCTTTGGTTGGTAGCATATTTCTGTAGTCATAGTTTAAATGGAAATAATGAACTGTATGAACACACATTTAATTGCGAATCAAACAAAATTCCATTGTGGTTTGCCTTATGCCTTATGTTTCTATTAAGCTTACCAGTGATAGCTAATAAAGCTTATTTTGAGTTTATGTTTGTCTAAGGAGTCCTGCATATTGGGTCTCCACCTACCACACAGCACCCCTTGATAATAATTTCTGTTGCTGCAGTCTTCTGAGGACTTAAGCCTGATTAGAGCTGTTGTGGTTTTCTGAATTGTGATTTCAAACAATTTTCTTGTAAATCTGTGGACATTTGATTTCATGTTCAGCATCCTAATTCCATTCATTCTGTTGGAATTGCATTGGTAACTCATTGAAGTGTTACTGAGTATTCATAACCAGCCACTTTGTACGTACAGTGAGCGAATGGGTTGGTGAACTAAATAAGGTTGAATTAAATTGACTCATTAGAACTACGTTGGCTCATATTGATCAGAGAGTTAGAACAACAACTAAAAGAAACTTAGATTAACCTGAAAGGAACTAATCAGGGTTAACTGGTATTGGACACAAATCAGGATTTAAAACCAAACCTAAAGTGGCAAGTGAGAGAGATTTATTTTTGGTTTTTTGGGGGTTTTTTGTTGTTGTTTTCTTCTTTTATTTAATTCCTTCTGGGATTTAGATCCAACAACTTAAGTGCCGAAACTGTACGTACACTTCTGTGTATTCCATTTTCCATAAAACAGCCAGCAGTTCAAAATTTACGATGGTCTGTTGTTTGTTACTTCAGGTTTCCAGTATAAACTGCTCTTGTAAATCTAGATTCTGGTCCCAGCTATCTGTAAATATCTACAGTGCTACAATATGTTAACGTTTTTTTGTTGTTGTTGTTTTTAAAGAATATGTTCAATTTTTCCTTCATCTATTTATTTTATTTTTATTTTTTTATCCAAATATGTATAAAATTTTTGCTCTTCATCAGTCTAAATAATGAATATTATACATGTGTTTCTCTTATATTAAACATCTGCTGATATTCTGACCTGTAAGACAAACATAACTGTGTTTTTCATCTATCCCTTTCTTTATTGCGTGAGTCAAACCAGGAGATTGTGACAGATATTGCTAGAAATGTAAAACATAAATGTGCTGCCAAACCAACACATGCAGCTATCAAACCTTTCTTCATTTTAATTCTTAAAATGAATTATTCTTGAACGAAGACACTGATTTGACACATGTAAAATATGGTTGATTGTGTTTATTGCCCCCTCCACCCATCTCCCTACCATGTGTTCTCAAAAGTGAACAGAGGGTTGGGAAATGATAGAGGAAAGGAAGAAGTGGGGAAAAGAGTTGCAAAGAAGAGGGTAAAGCAAGGGTAGAAGACCGAAAAAGTGGTGAAAGAAAGGATTAGAAAGGAGGAAAGAGACAGAGGAGAGAAAACCCCAACAATCCCTTCTGAGCAAGGAGGAAAAACTCCCCTTAAGCAGGAAGAAACCTGTGGCAGAAGGTTTGGGTGTGAGGGTGAAAAAAGAAAAGAAAAAGGATGAAGAATATATTGGAGAAAGAAAACATGGAGAGTGATGAAGAGGTGGTCGGAGAGAAAGGGAGAGGGGTGATGAGATAGAAAAGAGGTGGAGGAAGACAAGCCTATGCCTCCTCATGATTAAGTGATGAAGCAGTAGGGTCCCTCCTCCTGAAAGAGCAGAAGCGTTTTTTCTTATTTTTTAGGCACTGTTCCTGGAGCTCTTTAGGCTCTTCTGTAGGATGAGGATTTTCATTTCATTGATTGTTCCTGCATTTTGCTCCTCAAATTTCTTGCATTTTTTCTCCAGTTCTTCTAATTTTGCTTGTTTTTCATTAAGCTTTTCTTTCAGTTTTTTAGATTTTGCCTCCTGTATTCGCTTTGCCTGTAGCATCTTTATATCCCTCTGTTGTACTTTGTTGTACATGTCTTCTAACTCCTCATTTCTGCTCTGGATTTCTTGAAGTGTATACTACAGGTCTTTATGTGTTTTCTTCAGTTCTTCCCTTGCACCTGCATTTCATTGTTTTTGCACCTCAAGTTGTTGTTAGGTTCTGTTTTTTCTCAGCATTTCATTGAACCTATATTGCATGTCTGAGCATTATTTTTTCCAGTTTTTCCTTTTCTCCTTCTAGTTCAATGGTTTTCGCATGCATTTCATTATAACATGCGTGCAGTTGTAGATTTTTCCTTTCAAAGTCTTGGAGAATAAGTTGTGTGTTTTTTTCTGTATTACTTCCTGTTGCTCTTTCTCTTGAAGCATTTCTGCATTTTTGTGCAGTGCTTCATCAAGCAGTATTTGCAACACATGATGTTTTTCCTCCATGTTTTGGAGTTTACATTCCATTTCTTTCTCCTTTATGTCCTCTTGTTTCTTCTCTTGAAGAAACTCTTTTTTTTTCCAGGGCTTCATCAAATTTTACTTGCAGCTTCTGATTCTTTTTCTCTGTGTCTTGGAGAGTCAGTACAGCCCAGTTTGATTTTAATAAAGGTTATCTTATCTTATTTTAAATGGGCCAGACCAGTGAAACTCTCTTTTCTGTCAGTGTAACGATGTTTAACTAGAAATTTAATCCCTGAGCTAATTATATAAATATAATCTAAGAAAAAGAAATTCAGTTTTCAACAATACACTTACACACATCCGTTTTCCTACATGATGAAGTAATTCCGCTTTGGGCTTAAATTTACAGAAAAATGTCTATTAGCTCATTGCACAGACTGTCTTGTAATTATAAAATGGAACATTTTTATTAAATGACAGAATAATGTTTTTTTTTTCTTTTTGCATGATTCTGACAATGAATCCACTGTAAAAATTAAACTTCTCTATAGTAGATCATGGAAAAAAAGGTGATCTTCTCTTATTTAATCGTTCATTTTTTAATCATTGTCAAGTATAATTTTGACTATCTGGCGGCGGAGTTTGGCCCTTAGACCTTATGTTTGACACTGCTGGCATGGTACTGTTGCAGAAATAGCAAACACAGCATAGCCTGTTTTAGAGTTTGAAAGCCACAGAGAAATCGACAGTATGCCTCCGTGTTTTTGCTTAGACAATAGGTCCTTCCCATATCGAGACGCTCATGTTTATCAGAGAATCATGGTTATATCCATAACCTCAAGTTTGTAATGATGCCCTCTTTATTGGGTATGACACCACATCTCCAGTTTACCTAAGGAAGTCCTGATTTTATTGTCCTTACTTGCCAGCCTTGTAAGACATAAAGTATTCGAACGAGTAATAGCCAAAGTCTCGTTGAATTGCTGGTTTTCTTTGGCACGGTGCTAAATTGCTGATAGACACCTCTGACCTTATATTCAAATTTAAAAGTGACTTGCTGGGACAGTGGATAAAAAGCATGACTAAGCAGGCCTTGCACAAACAGCGCACTTCCCCGAGGCGCTATAACTTGGAAGTGAGACATAATTATAGTTTGTGTCGTGGTTGGGTTTACGTTTGCATGCCTCCACAATGTGTTTTGGATGTATGTGTGCCGCGCGTGTGCGGGCGTGCAAACTACAGAGCGTGCCCTCTTATAGATAATTACTGCTACCATTATTGCTGCTGTGCAGAAAATAACTCGAGGGATTGAAATGCAAATGCTAATAAAGTCTTTACAAATATGTTTAGTTTTAATTGGTACTAATTAGTCCAATGAGAGGCAGAGCTGGTGACACAGTGACTTTTTACCTGGATGGAGTAGGTGGCGACACAAGGAGGGCAAACGAGCCCCCTCCATCTGCATGCTTTTGCGCACGCGTAAAATGCATTCAAACGCACGCTCGCGTACTTAAACTCTGGCTCATGGCCTATATGAACGAATAGTCACTGAATTCTTTCGGGGCCAGAAGGCAAAAATGACAAGGAACAGGGATGCTGCGCTCCATCCAAGCCGAGCCGGCTGCGCGGTTTTACGCGCGGTGGCACAACTACGGCCATCTAAAAAGATGCCAAGGCTTCCTGCGGTTATCCTGATTGTGCCAGTGATGCTGTTAGCCTTGGTCAAGCCAGCATCTGCTCATCCTCAATGCCTGGACTTCAAGCCACCTTTTAAACCTCCATGGCACCTGGAGTTTTGCAATCAGTATGAGCAGTTTGGATGCTGCGACCAGGGAACTGACAACATGATCGCGGAGAGGTACTGGGACATCATTGAACAGCTGGAAGCGGCAGGTCATGAGCTCTGTACCGACATGCTGAAGGAAATTATGTGCCAGGTAAATATATTCTCTTGAGTTTTGATTACTATTAATGCCATGATCATCATCTTTACTTTAGGTGCACTGCAGTCTTTTCACGTTTGCTGCAGTTGTGGTTGTATGTTCTCCATTTCAGACAAACAAACAAACAAAAAAATCCTTGAAAAAATGAAACATACACAACTTGAACTTTTGATTCATTGTAGTTTATTCTAATTAAACTCAAGTTAAAATCAATTTAGGGTTACAATAATAAAATAAATCCCACAAAAGTTATCACTTAACTTTATAATTGTTATAAATGGTTGAATAGAAACTGAAAATTTGCTCAAGTTTAAAGCAAACTAAAACTGGATACTCCCATCAGATATTAAATGTAACTACTAGTGACTGATAAACTAGTATTTCGCAAAAACAAATATTATCTAACTGTCATTGAGGTTTTAATCCAGAGTGCTTATATTTGTAACAATTATCAGTAACATCAGATTATGGTTTCCACATCTGAAATAAAAAACATCTGATATTGAAATCACTATGACATGTTTCCATATTTCATTTACACAGGCAAATTTGCAGAGGACAAACTTCCAGACATTCAAAGTGCTCTTATTTGAAAAACAAAACAAGTCTTTGTGCTTATGGGACACATGTATTCTTGATGTTGTGACTTAATGGCTCTCTTAGTCCAATAAATCATCTCCTCTGTGCATGACGCTGCCCTGAAATGTCTTAATGGTAAACCACTGTGTTTGCCCCATCCAGGAATGCTCGCCGTATGCTGCCCACCTCTACGATGCTGAGGACCCCTACACACCTGTGAGAGAAATTCCCGGTCTTTGCTTTAACTACTGCTCTGAGTTTCATTCCAAATGTCGCCACGTGCTTAAATATTTAACAGTCAACCAGCTGCTGCTGTACGCCGCAGAGCGCGACGTAACCACGTTCTGCAGCATGGTAGACCTGCCTGACCAAGACTACTGCTACCCCACTGTTTTGAAAAGCTCTGACCTCAATAGTAACCTGGGACAGGTGGTAGAGGACCCAAGAGGTTGTCTCCAGTTGTGCCTGACTGAAGTGGCCAACAATCTCAGGAACCCAGTGCTGATGCTGCACAGTGGAGATGACACACATCGAATGTTTATTGCAGAACAGATGGGCTTTGTTTGGGTTTACCTACGCGACGGCAGCCGGCTGGAGCAGCCTTTCCTGGATATGAGCGGGGAGGTGTTGACCACTCCATGGCTGGGGGATGAGAGAGGATTCCTAGGAATGGCTTTCCACCCAAAGTACCGGGATAATGGACGCTTCTTTATTTACTATTCCATCCAGGTCAGCAGTGAGCTGGAAAAAATCAGGATCAGCGAGATGAAGGTGTCTGCCTATGACATGAATGTGGCTGATCCCTACTCAGAGAGGTATGCAGAGGGAGGGTCTTTCTTTCATGATGTGGGCCTGCACAAACTACATAGGCTTTATCATCATTCAGGGGAGGGGCTGTAATTGCACCAACCCTTGCATAAACATGTTCAGGGCTAAACACTACATATCAATTTACGATTTTCTGGGATTCTGAGGACCATTAAAATTCACAACCTACCCTGCACTTTGCAGCGTGAAACTATGAAAATATCTCAGTGAAACACAAAAAGGAGTAGTCCTTCACTTTGTTTTAGGCCTTCTAAACATTTATTGCTCATAATCCTAAAATTTTACAAGAGATATATTTAATTATTATATCCCCAAACCCCCTATAGTATGTTATAGACCCACAAAAAACTTCAACACTTGTGTTACATTTAGGAGCACTCAGAGAAATGACAACTCTCCAGCAGGTTTTCTTTCTTTGTGCAAGCAAGCATAAGGCAGACACTAACTGTAAAACGAGGAGGCGGCAGGAACAATATCCAAATGCAGCACACACAGAGGGACACGCAAGGTCAATCCAATCTTTAATCCAGAAAAGAGGAGACGGAAAAAACAACACAGCAAACAATCCAGAGAAGAGCAGGGGAAAGTGAAAGACCATTAAAAGGTTCAAGAGGTCATATACAGTTGATTGATTGGGGGCGGGGCAAAAAATCACAAAGGAGAGAAACTGAAAGGTAGTAAAACTAATAACTGTGTGAACAAAAGAGAAGGAAAAAAATACAGAAATTAAAATAATAAGAACAATGCAGGCACGTAGAAGAAAGATAAACAATCAAAACAGACAAAAGAAACAACATTTGAGTTAAAAGCAAACAACAACGCACAATGCATAAAGGTTTCATGCAAACGTGTTACCAAAATGGTGATCTAAAGAGATACACCTTTAGAGAAATCACAGAATCAGCATTCCACAGTACAGGTGCTGTGTTTGATCTGCTCAGGTCCTTAGGCAGATGCGTGGAGCAGACAGTAAATTTACCTTATTTGCTTACATGAGCGAGCTGAAAAGTACTATTTAAGGAGGTTGACCACATGTTGGAGAAACAGCTGTAAACCAGCTTGTTTCAGTTTAAGGATTGTTTTGAATAAATTGCTTCAGTCACGGCTTTAACAAAGAAACAGGCTGCCAGAGAACATTTCACATAGGTGAGAATCTTTGAGGTAATAGTGCCTTAAGCCTGCTCTGTCATCACTTTTTAAATAGAATGAATTTTTTTTACTGTATAGGGCATGAATGACAGACACCAAAGCAGCTGAAGAGTTGAATGTTGGATTAAAGCTAACCTTGGGCCACACTTCAGAAACTTGACAACCTGATAAAAAGTATTTTAAAGTATACTTTATCTAATTGTTCTGAACTGCATGCATTTTATGTTCAGGCTCATTTTAGAGATCGAGGAGCCAGCCGCAAACCACAACGGAGGCCAGCTGCTTTTTGGTGTTGACGGCTATTTGTATATCTTCACTGGAGACGGTGGAAAAGCTGGGGATCCATTTGGGAAGTATGGCAACGCACAAAACAAGTAAGGTCCTTCAGGTTTCCTCAAGTGAAAATAATAACCTAGTCAAATATGTGAACAATAATTTAACCATAAAGCCATTGCGTTAAGCCTGGTATTGCCATTGTTAGCTGTTATTTTTTATTAATCTATTTAGCCAAACTTTCAGCTAACTGTGTCTCCATAGCCTTCAGCTACACCCACCCTTCATCCATACATACATACGTTTCTGAGTTAGAAAGAGTTTATACAAATATTTTATTATTTTGGCTTTTTTAGCCTTTATTGGATACAGACAGGGTAAACATAGGAAAGTGGGGAGAGAGAGAAGGCCCACCATCCAGAGGAATCGTTGTAGGAGTCGGGTGGATTATGCAGCAGTATCAATGTTCTTATATTACTTAAAACTATTCAGCCATTTAAAACATTACCATTTATTAACTGTTTGTGCAATATGACCTGGCACTCAATCAAAGCTTGTTCATTATACCCCAAGGTACTATAAGAATGCCTAATTATTAATCCATTATCTACACCTTTAGGTTATTTATCTTATATTAATCATTTTTTCACTTAAGACCTCTACCCTGAGTTTTTCATTTATTTTCTTGGTATTCAGAAGTGCTCTTTTGGGAAAAGTGCTTCGCATTGATGTGGATGGAAGTGACCCCAGTGGCATGCCATACAGGATCCCCCCTGACAACCCATTCCTCAGGGACCCAGGTGCCCGGCCAGAGGTGTTTGCTTATGGGGTACGAAACATGTGGCGATGTTCCGTGGACCGTGGAGACCCGGTGAGCGGCTACGGCAGAGGTCGGATAATCTGCGGGGATGTTGGTCAAAACCGCTACGAGGAGATTGACGTTATTATCAAAGGAGGAAACTATGGATGGAGGGCCAAAGAGGGCTTCGAGTGCTACGACATGAAATTGTGCCAAAACTCCTCCCTGAGTATGTTTTCTGTTCTTGTGAAGCTTCCCCAGTGATGAAGTCAAGAGCTATTTTCTGTCTGCTTGAAACGTTTGCCACGTTTTATTTCCATCGTTTTTGATTGTTTTCATTCTCAGAGTTAAATTAGGTTTGTCTTTCTCTGCCACAACAGATGACATCCTCCCTATATTTGCATACAGCCATCATGTCGGGAAGTCTGTGACAGGAGGGTATGTGTACAGAGGATGTGAATCACCCAATCTGAATGGCTTGTACATTTTCGGAGACTTCATGAGTGGGTAAGATTATGTTTATCTGAGCATTTTCCAGCCGGAATTGGTCTGTCTTCTCAGTTACCTTTACATTTTTTATTTAATTCGCCTGCTCCAAGTGACATAAAGCTGTCAACCTTTCAGTCGAATTATGGCTTTAGAGGAAGACAGGACAACAGGAAACTGGAAAGAGAGGAGTGTGTGTATGGGTGATACGCAGACTTGCTCTTTTCCCGGACTCATCAATCAACACCACAAGTTCATCATCTCATTTGCTGAAGATGAAGCAGGTAAGGTTTGATCAGTCTGTTTATGCGTTTATCACAGGATCAGACCCGTGTGACACTGCTGACAAGCTGTTTTTGTCATCCAGGGGAGCTGTACTTCCTGGCTACGTCATACCCGAGTGCCATGTCTGCTTTTGGAACTGTGTTTAAATTCATGGACCCCTCCAGGTATAGTGTCAGACCAGGTGTATATTACATTTACACATTTATGGACGTGCTCTGTGTTAAATGGGAACACCTGCTTGGGGAAATTATTCAAAAAGACAGGCGTGTTTTTCAAACAGGCTTTAATTCAAGTTATAGAAAAGAAAAAAATGCCGGGAGCCAAATAATTATGAATTGTACATAAAGGAAGAATAAAGGATGTGTCTTCCAACAATCTGTTGCATCCTAGGCAGTCTCTTTACCAGAGAAGTCCTGAAACGCTAACACAGTATGAGAAGAATGACATTTTGTATCAGTCATTTAAAGCAGCAGGATTCTAACGTTTGACATCTCAAAGGTTTTTTTCCCCTATAGGATCAAAATTAGGGGCAGGCCCTTACAAGCACACATTTTTTCCTTTCAAGTAAAATCCAGTGAGCCATTATGAATCTGTATCAAGCAATAATGTCATGATAATTTTAATGATAATTCAATTAACTGAAATAACATTATAAAGAAGATGTTATTGCTGCTAAAAGTGATTCCACTAGTTACTGAATGATTTAGTGTACTTAATTTATTTATTTACTTTTAGTTTCTGCATTTTGGCTTAGTTTTCATTGAGTAAACAATGATCTACTGTAATATTTCACAGGTTCATATGAGGTTGTACTCACTTGATAAGAACCAGATGATGTTTTTATGTCTCGACACATAAACCTTAGAACCAAAAGAGTGCGTACTTTCTTTTTACTGTGACTTTACATTGGTTTTAAGGATGCTGTGGGAAAGTTTTTGTACAGAAAATAACGAAACTTTTTAAATTAAATAAATAACAATACGATTGTGCTGTCCTAAAGAAAACAACAAAGACAGAGTTACTATCTCGTCATTAAAAAGGGACTTCATTTACTTTTATAGGAGAGCACCTCCTGGGAAATGTAAGCAAAAGCCACTCCCTGTCAAAGTGAGGGGAAAAAAGTTTCCATTTGTGCCAAAGGAATGTAAGTAACTTCAAACTTATCTTTGCATTTCAATCACTTCTCGATCTGCATACCAGACCTGTTGTAAATCTGAGGTCGTCTAAGAAAGTAAAGACATTTATTTTAACCTGAAACGTCTAATATTTCGAGGTGCATTGAATATAAACATATACACACCATATTATCAAGTCAATTAACCTGATGTTAGAGGTTAGCGTAAGCGTTACACAAGCCACATTTAAGAAAAATCTGTTCTTGCAGACCGACAAATTGCCTGGGTTCACTGATTACTCATGCATGCATGTCCTGAGCAGAACCTGCTTTTTTCCCCCTCTCTGGATTTACTGTCTACATGCTGCCAAATTGTATAATCACACTGGGCTCATACATAAAGCTATAAAAAGCAGCATCCAGTTTTACATCAAACATATTTAAAATAGAGACAAGCATTCCAAACACTTGGGCTCAGCCAAATATGCACACCATTTAAAAAAAAATACTCAACACATGTGGTTGTAGAAGAGTAAAATGGTGAAAATGGGTACTTATTGACATCTGTGCCATTTCAGTGACTGTACTGGGCACAAATGAAAAACCTACCAGACCACCGCCAAGAAAATTCAAACTCCCCACCAAACCGCCGGTGAGGAGCAGCCAGATCAAACCTACGATGACTGCAGCAGGCAACTCAACGACGGGCACCGCTGTAAAGGTCAAACCGAAATCATCGGACAAAGACACGAAGAAGAAAAATATGCTGAAACCATGGAAAAAAGACAAAATGCTGAACAAGAAAAAAGCCAGCACACAAGCAAAGAAGAATACTTTGAAGCAGAAATCTAAGAAGACGACTGTCAGCGTCAAAGATAAAGTAAAACCAAAGACAAATCAAACTGCCACAGAGACTTTAAACACTTCAAACGCCCACAATGGCCTGAAAGATAACAAAATCCACACAAAGAGGAAGATACACCAGAGGAAAGCTGCGCAGAAGCAAAGTGGACCAAAGATGAAGATTAAAGAATCTACAAAAGAGTATCCTGCCTTTGTGAACAAAACTAAGACAAACTTCAACGTAAGAAGCAACAGAACACTAACAAGACAGCTTAAGGTGAAGAGCAAACAAACATGAGTCTGATTATGGCTTAATCAGATTTTGTCTTCATGAAATGATAGTGTTGACTGGCACATCTTAAAGCAATAGTTCTACTCTTATTTTCAGCTATGGGAAGAGTTATTCCACTCCCATGTATGCACAGAGACAGCAGCTTAGTGCAAAGGCTAACGACAGAGGCAAGCTCCTGAAGACTGGCTCTATCAGAGAATCAATTCACCAGCACTTCTAAAGATTGCTTATTATTATTTTACCTTTATTGTTGCCACCGGAGTCTCCAATTCCAGATATCAGCAGCCTCTGCCAAAATGCTGAACAATTCCTTTAAAGCAGTGTTTCTCATATTGGTTACCAGTAGAAAGTACAGCAGTGAGTACTTGAGATTTTTATATTCATTTAAATACCAGTTATGCATATCTCTGAAAATAAACTTCAATAAACTAAATTTCATATTCAGCATTCTTTTCAGTGCAGTCCTTTTAGCTGTTGTAACTGCTGAAAGCATCACTGAAGAAGAAAGTAACACATATAATGAGCAGGATGCCAGTTTCAAAATATGTCAAAAGAAAAATGGATTCATGGTTGAAACACATCCGACATACAAACTGTTAAGTGCTCCACATCTTCCTCTAGGACTTTCTTTTCTTCTGCAGCTTCATAAATTAGACTTTAAAGTCACAAGTGGAAAACATTTAACCTTCCCAGCAACCCAAGAAACTCCAGAAAAACCGAAGAGCTTCATATCAGACTGTACAGGTCTCGGTTAGCATCTTAAATGTTAAAATTCATGGCAAATCAACAAAAGGGAGGCTGAAACAAATGAAAGAATCAAGGTGAAGCGCAGACTTCAGCCAGATTGTAATGGTGTGGTGGGATCTTAAGAGAGCTGTGCTGTCCACAATCCTCGTGGAACTGAACACTGTAATAAGGCAGGGCTAAAATCCCTCCACAACAATGTGAAAGACTGATAAAGTCACACAGAAGACAATTACTTAAAGGTATTACCAATTAAGAATTTTTTTTTTATTATATCCCGACACCTAAAACCTGAAAACTGACCAATGTTGTTCTTTCTTTTTACCATGTGGGCATATTTTTTCTTTTTCTACCAACACGTTTATCACTGCTCAGGGATGTGCAAAGCAATCATGCATGTAACGACATTGTTTCCTTTATATTTTATATTTAGCTGTCATAAAATCATTGTTCTAAGTTAAACTCTCCCCTGCCTGTATTTAGAACATATCAGCTTAGCCTAAAATCTAAAGAGGCAGCAAACGTAAAACACAACTTCTATTTATACCCAGGCCCAGTTTCTGAAATTACTCTAATTTTACAACACATGGAAGTTTTAAAAATAAACATTAACAAGTATCCTTAACTCTCAGAAGCTCTCTGTAATTAAACTCTGCACCACTGATCTTAACTGAAACCGCCGTGACCATGACTTGTATAATGTCTGCTGTAAACGTAAAGCCGCCCCGACTTCCACGTGCAGTTGTGCAGCCTGAGGTTACAAAAGTCTCACAATCCGGCATTTCCTTGGCCTCCGGACTTGATGCCTGTGTCGTAAAATATTTTATAATTTCTATAAAGTGTCTGAAATTGGTGTATTGTTTAGATTTTTGGTGAAAGAAAGGTCATTCAAGGCTGCACTAAGCTTCACATAAGAAGATGAAACATTACAAAAATCCTAGATGCACGTACGCTATCCCAGCTATAGCTCAATATAATCTTACCCTAGTCATCTGTTTAAAAGCCCCTAATAGCAATGTAATTGCAGTGATTCTGTCTGTTTCAGCACACACTTGCTCATCACGATCTACAAATCAAGTTCTCGTGGAACAGGACAATATTTCACAAAGACAAACCACAAAAACTGGGTCATAGAGTCGAGCATGGTTGAAAAACTGTACGGTGCTTCACAAATCGACAGTAAGCTCATCATCCACAAGTGTCTGCTTTATACTTCTGATATGACGTGAGCATGCCCAGTCATGACAACAATCCTGCAGCAATACAATGCTTGATAACAGACATACAGTATTTTGTAATATGACATAAACCTACCATGCGATTCATCATATACAGCTCATGGAATATAATTGTACCTCATCCTAATCTGATCCAGGCCAGATTATTCTTTAAATAATCTACATACAATTTGAGATGAACACCACCATCAGACATATGTGGAACATGTGGAGCTCTTAACGATTGGTATGTCTGATGTTTTCATCATTATTAAGTCAGCAAAAACTACATACAGCCACATCCTGTTAAATAAAATCAAACATCGAAAAGACTGAACAAGTAAGGCTTGTTAGGAAGGGTTGACGATAGAAAGCCTCTTCACTCTAACACGGCAGAACAGTTTAGGTGGAAACTTAGGTGGCAATTTGTGTTAACTGAGTCGACTTTAAACTCCTCTGTGTACCAAAGTGTTCAAGAGTCAAACGTGAGGCCATCTGTCCAAAAGCTAAAGCTTAGCTGAAATTGGGTACTGTGACTTTAAGCACTCCACATTAAAGGTTCCATATTAAATTGCACTGATTTGGGAAAGAAGTAATTTAAAGTGATGCCGGGTTGTTTACGTTTACTATATGTTGCTTAAAACCACAGATTCCTTACAAATTACAGACTCACGTAACTATGTTCCAAGTTCAAGCAGCTCGGTGGTGCAACACAAATCTGCTTTTTAGCTTAAACACAAACACACACACGTTCCTTAAAAAAGACCTTTTGTGAAGTGGGCCATGCAGACATTTGGAAGTGACTCATCCTATTGTGCATCAACCTGTATAAACTCTGTAATTATTAGCTGGAGGGTTTTTAAGTAGAGGGATCACCCTTTGACGTTTGGGGACACACAAATGATGGCTTTCTTCACCCTTTTAAAGATGTGTTTTTGCAGGTTTCAGTGTTTTGTCTATTTGCTTGAATTCCTTACAGTGAGGCTTACATGCAACGAGCTGCCCGATCCTAAATAAAGTACAGCAAAAAACACAAACAACATTTAGCGTATTAGGCAAATGAGGTGAAATTTATTTAATAACCTACCGTGAATTTATTTAAATAAAACAGTTTTGCCTCTTAATTCTTTAGCCTGTGTCCATGAAATGGGTGCTAACATCCTGTAGTGCCTTTTAGTTATTTCTGAATCTATTTAAACAGCTAAAAATGTCATCAGTGCATTGAAAAGTGGTGGAACTGCAATAGTAAATAACCAAAGCCCGGGTTTCTTTTGCAACCTGTGGACGTGTAGTCACAAGGCAGGAAGACATCTTCGCTTTACTGAATAAGTCTCACAAATCTTTAATAATAATTTAAAAAAAAAAAGATCTTATAAAAGCCATAAGGGAGAGCAGTCTGTTGGGTGATTTTGTGTGCAGACTAAAAATATCTACTGCATAGATGCCATGATTTTTGTCCTGTTCATCCCCAAGGATGACTCACTAGCCTTAGTGATCCTTATTAATTCATTATTATTTTTATATATATATCAAGACACACCATCAGATTGGATTTGTCATTAAACAGGGGTCTGGGGGTGGAGGGGTCCTCCTTCGGAAAATTATGAACGTCAGACACTTCATTTCCTGCATTATGTTGGGTTTTTTATGCAACACTTTGTATCGTTTTTCTGCAATTTAATTGATGGTTTATGGAATTACAGGCATATCATTTTACTCTGCAGACTCTTCATGGTTAAGTTAAGTCATATTGCTCTCTACTGGCCACCATTAGCAACTAAAACTGGGTCAAAAACTTCAGCCAGTAAAGCATCAAATGCTAAGACTGTTTATACTCGTGGGACTACAACGTGTGGGGTTAAAGAGGCCCAAATTTGTCACCTGCTGGTCTGAAATAGATAATATAATGTTATAATGTTAAGGAGGCCATCTGGAACTTTTTTTTTGTTGTAAAAGTGTCATAAAATCTGCTGTATGTATGTGCTTTATTCAGGACTACTACTTGTTTTGCGTTACTGTATGCTGCAAGTAGATAATGGATTAATAAATCTTTGTGAAGGATGAAGCTGTCAATGCACTCTCCAGAAGATGCTGGAAAACTGTTACATTACAACTTCGGCCTTTGCAATGGACTGAATGTGTTCCCAGTAGCTGGTCAAATGAGGCCACGCCTACTATGTTTTTATTGTACTCAGTCACACATGTCTGGGTTAAGGTTATGGAGACCATCTCAAGATGGCCATCTTCATTTTCCTGCCAGTGTAAGCGTGTCCTCATTGTACACAGGGCTGACGGTGGCACAGAGGGAGACTTCCTGAACGTCAATTGAATTTACAACTTAAAGGTCCCTGATGTACCAAATCAAGTCTCTTGGTGATCTTTCTTGGATGTTCCACAAGCCCTAAATCCCTGCTTTTTCAGGTGTTTAGAAGAAGGCTGGGCGGGTGTGGAAGCTGTGACAGTAGATAATGCAACCCCATCGCAGACAGTCTTCATTCACCATTGATGTAACCAAATCAAAAGAAAGCCCTTTGATTTCCCCGTGTACAGTTTGAAGTCTATGGTGTTCAAAAGTTTTTAGCCCTCACTTGGTGGGTTTGTCTTTCATGCATTGTTTGATGGGTAATCTTGGCTTCATAGCAATTATCCTCTCATGTATGAAATATGCTTCTTCGGTTGGTAGTTACTCAGCAATTTTATATCATGTAAAGGAGACATCTGAACTGGTCGACTGAGTTTGTTTTGTTTTTGTTTTTTTAAATTGTGTAAATAATTTAATAGTTATAGTAGTTTAAACAAAAACGTTGCAAAAATCTGCTGTGCAAATTTTGGTATGGATCTGATACCAAGTAAATAGAGCGCCAATTTTTCATTACCAATACTGTTAACCTATGAAGCTGGCTTATGTAGGATAGTAGTGTGTCATGAGATGAATCAGCAATTTGCAAATTCTGAACACATTTTAATGACCACTAAATCACTGACAGTTTTACTTTTCAAATTTCTTTTCCACAACTTTTTTTCATAACCCCTTACCGGCAAAAAAACAAACCCCCAATTACCACAACACAGTGGGCTACATACCAAACTTACAGGATAGAAACAAAGTATCGATCCTATCGTGCTAGTATCAATCCAAAACCTCCAGCATTGGTATCGATACTATTGCTTGATTGGATTTGGACCGATGTGCCCAGCTCTTGTTTATAGGAAAGGTCTACATTTTACATCACTGCCACTAATGACATTAAAATAGAGTTATTTTTAAATAAAAGTTTTGAGTCCATAACTAAATATTTACCCAGAGAGATGATACAGAAAAGGCAAGATTTCTTTTATTTTCTAATTTTCAAAGTAGTGATTATCATCTTTAAATGTTTAGATCATGTAAAAGTATACAAAAGCAGCCTTGCCATTTTCTAGGAATCACACTAAGAACTTTTAGTATCTATTAAATATACATGCGCAATTAAGCTTGCCCTTTTTAAAACACAAAATAAGAAGACACGACAGTGAAAAACGGCAGATGTAGAGTGTAAAAAAGGATGCTCCTTTCAAAATATGCCATTAAAAAGTAATGAGCAGTGAGATGGATGATTTACAAATAGTTTTGCAAAGTTTAACACTAGAAGTGATCAAACCCAGCAGTACGTCTCTGCCGTGTTCATTCCAGGAAGCACTTTAGTACAAAGACTTAAGGCAATTTTATTTATTTCTTCAATAGCAGCATGTAATTTCAGGTTTTAATAACCAGCTGGAATATTGAGCAGATGTTAGCAATATTTTCAAATCAGGTTCTATTAGCTGATTAAGAGGCGGTCAAATCATCAAAAATTGAGACCAAAAAAACAGAAAAAGGAAAAAAGGCCGGGGTGGCAAACTGAATGATTAATACTAATGCTGTGCTACTTTTTAAAATGTTATTTCAAAGCAGTTAATTTCTGTCCATTTCTATTCTCCTATTTGCTTACACTACATGAATTTAAGTGCTTTCTTCAGTCTGATATCAAAGACGACTTGTGACTTCTGAGTGTTTTGACTTCAGGTTTGGCCCCTCTCTCCTGACGCCTTCTATCAGCGGGTGATCTTGTAAACCACATCGCCAACCTGAAAGATGCCCGTCTTCTTCACGTTGTGCAGCTGTCCAAACAGTGGAGAAGTTTTATAGATGTGCTTCTCAGATGGTTTGCACAGGCGATAGCTGGGAGTTCAAAGACATTTTAGATGTGACAGACAGAAAAAAAAAAAAAAAAAAAGACCAAAAAAAAAAAAAAAAAAAAGCCCACTGTGAGGTTAAAACAGACTCACTGGCAACTTTATTATTAGGTACACCTTGCTAGTGCCAGATTGGAGATAATTGTCCTTTCAAAACAAACGTAATTTTTTGCCGCAGAGATTCAACAACATTTCTCTGAGATTTTGATCCATATTGACATGATGGCAACACACATTTTCTGCAGATTTCGACATCAATTTCTGACCCTATAATATGAACATCACAGCAGAAATCAGGGCTCATCAGACCAGAAGTCTTTCCAGTCTTTTTGTCTAATTTTGGTGAGGCCATGGGAATTGTAGCCTCAGTTTTCTATTTTTGGCTGACAGGACTGGCACCTGGTGTGCCTGCTGTAGGCCATCTGCTTCATGGTTTGACGTGTGTGCGTTCAGAGATGCTCTTCTGCATACCTTGGTTGCAACGAGTGAGTATTGTGGCTACTGCTGCCTTCCTTTCTCCCCCTTCCTCTGACCTCTGGTATCACCAAGGCTTTTCTTTTGTCACCTGATGCTTTCTTGGTTTTGGACCATACTCTAAACCCTACCCCAGTAGATCAACAGTTTCCAAAATACTCAGTTTAGCCTGTTTGGTACTAAAAACTTTGCCACATTCAAAGTCCTCTTTCTTCCCGGATGCCCGCCCCTCCCTGAGCCTGATTCTGCTGGAGGCTTCTTCCTGTTAAAAGGGAGATTTTTTCCCTGACTGTCGCTAAACCACTTGCTCATATGATTGTTGGGTTTTCTCTTTTCTTTGTATTATTGTAGGGTCTTTACCTTACAATAGTGCCTTGACTATTATTGTGATTTGGCACTCAATAAATAAAATTGAACTGAACTGTGAAGCCCAGTTTGAATGTCAGCAGGCTATCTTGGTCATGTCTACATGCCTAAATGTCATGCAACTGGCTGATCAGAGAGTTGCGTTAACGAGCAGAAGAACAGGTGTACCTAACAAAGTGGCCACTGTTTGTACATAGAAATACAACATTACTCAAAAAAAACATTCAAAAATATTTTTTAAAAAACCCTTTCCTAATAATAATAATAATAATAATAATAATAATAATAATAATAATAATAATAATAATAATAATAATGTAAAATGTTACTTTTTCAGTGTTTCCAGAGGCTCTTTTCTGCTGATTACACCAGTCTCTGGATCGACTGTGGTGAAAAGACACCTGGTAAAAAACAAAGCAAAACAAACTTACAGGTACGTTTGCATCCATTTAACCCCTAAATCATTTTAAACTTAAAAACATACACATTCACTTTGCCTGACAATTGCTTATTTCTAAAAATCAAACTGCACAGACCAGCAATGACTCTTTGGATTTGCTCTTGTTGATAAATGCACTGCTTCTGTGTGTGATTAAAATGTGTGCGTAGCATCCACAGTGTTACCTTCCACATGCCATTACACGCTGCAGTCGCACACTGCCAATCTGGAGCTCTTCCCACGAATCCTGAAAAAGCAAAGCAGTTGGTTTTGGAGTTGGAGACAAATTTAGTCCACGCTGTTCACACCGAAAAGGGTGAGTTATTAGTCACAAGTAAAAGGACCAAATGATCGTCTTTTCAGCCAGGAAAAATAAAACAAAAGCTAATCACCAGTAGTGCAGACAGACATGAGAGCTAATATTTTTAAGACCTTAACTGGCTATAAACTAGTTTTTGCTTTTCTTTGTAGACAAGAATATCAGGAGGTACGGGCATTAGTTTTTTTAGGCAAAGGCTGAACAACGCACCTCATCGAATGGTTTACAGTCACTTATCACAATGTTGGGGCGGAAGCGCTCAACCGTGACTCCCTTCTCTAACTTGCTGCTGAGATCCTTAACAGAAGCCTCTGACAGCAGCATCACAGGTCCAAAATCTGGGTAGGCCACCTCCTGGATAACACATCACAACAGGATCAGGGCATTTTGGCTTGAAAGATGCATCAAATTTAAGCATTAAAATAAACTACAAAGCATGTAGTACCTCAAATTGTTGGTAAACAGCCTCTTTCTCAGCTGGTTTTCTAGGCCTCATGCAAGGTTCAAAGTGCACCAGGCGATAGGTTTTCTCTGCCTTAAGGTAATGAGTAAGCCAGTGAGACACTTTGTCACCACAATCCCGGCCCTGAATGTCAACGCCAAACACTCTACAGGACAAAAAAGTAAATAAACACAAAAACACAGAAGAAGCATTTATGTAAATCTCAAACTAGAGGTTAGAAAAAACGCCACTGATTATTTGGCCAATTTATCAAAAGATTCAGACTCTGAAAGGCAGAATTATCACTTTATGACTGTATTAATTCACTGACTGGTCCAGGTTCAGTTTGCATCCACGTCAAACTAAACTTTACATTCAAAATGCATTCACTTCATAACTTTACTATATAAGATACAGTAAGAAACTGAATTATCCACCAAAAGAAGACCGAGCAGTATAAATTAAAAGCAGACGTAGAACCTGCAGTCGAGGACGGGGTTGTCGGGCTGTTTGATGGGGAACTTGAGTTCCTCCATGTTTGGGCCGTTTAAGCAAACCTGTCCTCCCTCACAGGTCAGAGACACCAAAACCAGACGTGGCTCCTGTCTGCCTGTCACCATGTGACCGTCCTCTGTCACCACCATCCAGTGTCTGCAAACAAAACAAATAGAAAGCTGGATTTCCCTCACCCATCTGCATTATTTGGCATCCCAATTTAATTCCATCATCTGGCAAGAAACCCACACAAACTCAAGACAATATTAAAGGAATAGCGAAAAACGGATAACAAGATGGGAATCAATGACATCACAGGTTGCCATGGCTAAACTGAGTCATACAGAAATCCCAGATTTACGTCATAATTTATTAATATCCCCTGGTTGAAAATTGTTCTGGGTGTCATCCAGAAAGGCTCATGCAAGGTAGCACTGTCAACACATGTATTTAAAGAGTTAGAAAATAGGATATCCTTTCATAATAAAAGTTCCCTTATAATAAATATCTATACCCAAATTTTGAACTACAGCTCTGTTTTGAATGTATAAATAGCATGACATCCTTAATGTGTCAGCGAGGAGGGAGAGAGCATTTTTTGAAGTTAAAAATATTTATTATATTATAAATATAATAAATATTATATAACCATGTATAATCATTACAACTGTTAAACACTGTCCTCACTGTTACATTAAAAAAAATCCTCTTACCCACCATTTATATTTATCAGTATTAATTCAACATTAAACAACACTTAGGGTACAAAAACATTTGCTTTTTGAAAACTAGTTTGTGCATTTGAAGAAGCAGTGCTGGGAAACCTTGTGTGTGTGGGACTCGTACATGTGTTCTCTGTACTCAGCTCAGGCGCTTTTATAATCTTATGACCGTCCCCTTTAATCTTTGTTAGCTCAGACTAAATATATTTACTTTTTACTTTGCAGGTGCAAATCTGATGTATTTGCCTTCACGTAGCACCTTTGTACAAGTGCAAGTTTTATCCCACACTTAAAATATTTATACACCCCATATCTGTGACCAATTTTGAAACACCAGTTAACCTCAAATGCACGTCTTTTCTCTGTGACAGGAAGCTGGAAAACCTGCAGTAAACTCATGCAGAAAGATCCCAGTTGGGAATTTAACCAGGAACCTTCTTGCTGCGGGGTGACAGCACCAACCCTTCCTGCCTGTCTCTGCAGGAATCTGGACAAGTGTGGCGGCAGCATAGGCACCTTTTCTGGTGATGCAAGGGTCCCCCTTGAACTCTGATATTATGACTAATAATCATTTATATTTATTGGCTTTTTGTACACTGAAGCCGTTTTAAGCCAAATCTGACCGATTTCTCCTGATGGATTAGACCAGACCTTCCCAAAGTGTGGGGAGCAGAGCCATGGCGGGGGGACAACTAAATGCTTGGACACTGCTAGCACAGGTGTCTACAGAAACGCAAAGCAGGAGATGAAGCATCGCTGAATATGTTTCCAAACAAACTTCATTCTAAGCCAAAGACTAGAAAATATGGTGAAGCATATCTTCCCTTTGGCTTCATCTGCACAAGTGCCGAGGTAGGTCTCCCCTGCAGAGACAAACAGTATCCCACATTCGTGATTTTTAGTTCACAAACACTTCTTGTAATGACTAACTACTCCTGACATTTTGGAGATATACATACTATACTATACTTTATACAGTAAAGTTACAGTGGGATACAAATAACATCAGGCTGATCCTGCCACGATTTGTCCCCTGGGTTCAAATCACGGACAAACAGTATCCCACAGCTGTTTATGTTTTTAAGCCCATTTTGCACAGAGAGGCACTTTTTGAAAAATGTATTGATAGCAATGTTGAATATTATTACACAGGAAAAAAAAAACAACTACATGTAAAATAATGACACCGTGATGCCTCTGTCTTTGTAAATGGAGGAACAGTAACTGCGTGTAAAACCTGCAGATAGAGACAAAATACTGTTAATCTGACTATCTGCCATTCTGCAATTCATCTCATGTAAACAATAACGTGGCGCACAGCGTGACGTGAAAAAAGGCGCATACCTTTGACGTTGCATGACGAACTCTCCGTTTTCGGTGATTCGAAACGCCGTTTACGTGTGGACGAAACAGCTGCGTGTTCACAAATACCCGTGTAGGTGCGGACGCAGCGTAAAAGAGTTAGTAGTTTATTTTATTACTACCTGTAATTTATTGCAGATTACTTGTATTTGCTTAATTGTTTACTAAATGTTTGAGGTGTGAAATAAACCGCAATGGAGCAAAATATGGGTGTGTGTGGTTAGAGGATGTGTGTGTGCGCGCGCGCGTGCACGCGGGAGGGGGGGGCGCGAACATTTTTTCTTATAAAACAAAGGGGGGCCCAGCAAAAAAAAGTTTGGGAACCACTGGATTAGACAAACGTCTGTATTCCAGGTTCCCACAGAGACATGGACTTGCTGTTGATACAGTAACACTGCATAGGCATGATGGTTATTTATGGTACACTTAAAACCATAAGGAACAGAGGTAAGAAGTATGGTAATGTGTGAAATGTTTTAACCATGGCAGTGTGATTTTGTTTAATTGTCTCCCATATTCTTTACCCGAGTAAAAAATGCTCTGTTAGAATCTGGTTTGATATCCATGTTGACACAAACACACCCACACAAACCAAAATAAAACATAATAAATTAATTAATATTTACACAGTAGCTTATCATTAACTATATAAACGTTTTGTACTATGCTTTTGTTAATTTAAATGCCGTTTTGTTTTTTGTTTTGTTTTTGTTTTTTTTTTACACAAAAACTTATTCCCTATATAAACTTTATTATTCGTCAATTGTTCATAAAACATTAACTGAAAAATAATCTGGGGGCTTCCGTGCAGGGGTGTCTCCAGGATTTTTTAGGGGAGGGTCCATGGGAATATCAGAAAGTTCCTACAGAATTTTTTTTTTTTTTTTAAAACAAAGTGGTTGAAAATTCACTGACTTGTTGTGATTTCATGAATTGAAAGACCTCATGTCTCCATAAGAAGACAAGTAGGAGACGTCGCTGCCCTGCAGTAAGATTTAATGGCGAGGTAACGAAGAATGGTTACAGCGGTAAATATATTTTATTTAATTAAACGGTGGAACTAATTAACAATAAATACTTTTTTTTTTTAAATTTATTTATTGATTGCAATACTCACCGATCCTGCAGCTCTCCGAACTTCAGCCCCATTTTCTGGCACTCTGCAAGCGCCAAAGGCACCGCTTTGCCAGACTTGAGAGGGTGAATGAGGAGCTGCGACACTACGCCCACACGAACAGCTTTTTCTGGCTTTCGCAGGTATTTATATCCAAGACCGAGTCCCAGAATTGCAACTCCGGCTCCGCCGATCAGGAGAGCGGCTTTCTTATTCTGGGACACTGCGTCCGCAGCCAGCTTCCTCAGATCCATTTTGAAGCCTCGAAGAATTTTTCGGACTCTGAACTTTTGTTAAAGTGACAGCGGCCTCTGCGTGCGACGTTCAGAGACCCTGGGTCAGCAGCAGCACGCTGCAGGGAGACCGTTTTATTAACGTGATGCACTTCAGCTGCTGTGAGTGACTGAGCAACGAGGACTTCTTGTTTATTTTGCTTCACCACCAATAAAAGCTCTCTCACCTCTGAAAATTTTCAAACATCATGCATCACATTTCTTTCTTTCTCCATAACCTGTAACTTTAAGATGCCAGTGAGTAATTAATTATCTCCAATCTGTCAAATCAACCTTGTGTTGGAAAATGTAGAAGATAAAATTTTGTTTGAAATCACATAAACACCAAGGACACTTTAGTCCATCTGTTTAATTGGCAGCAACAATGAGAGGCAAACCTTCAGTTTTAACCTGCTCAGATTTTTTCCCCCAGAAACAGAGAAGAAACCAAGTGATGTAAGGTCATAGCTGACCTTCTCAGTGAAACTATTTTTGTCTTTGACATAGATACTCAGGTCTATAGCCAAAGTAGAAAACAGCAGATGCTTCAGCCGTGGGGGGTCAATACAGGGATTTGTCGAATGGATAGTCCTTCTGTTGCTTTTTTGTGCTTCATGTCTGATGGCTGAGGGCAGATTCACAGGCACCAAGCCAGGCTTTGCAAGATGGTTTGATGTTGCAATGGCAGGCAAATCTTGATAACGAGATGCGGTCCTAATTGCCCTGAGCACACTTTGATGTATCAATTTCATTCTAGGTGCATAAAGAAATCTTTATTTTTATAAAGCCTAAAATGAGGCTGCTTCCTGTTACTGGGCCTCTAATCCACTTTAATGATGCTTTATTTTGGAAAATTAGAGCGCCGCTTTCACTTAAAATCACTCAGACCAGTGGTTTTCAACACAAAAATATAACAACAGGCTCAAAATAAATCTGAGGGTTCACGAAAAACAGAAGAAAGTTTTCAGCTTTTCACAGAGTTGATATCATAATGTGGAACTGCGCAAATGTCTTGAGCCACCTCTAATTTCTTTCTTTTTTTCTTGTTTTTTCAGAAAAATGGGAAATAGATGTAGTTTGTTAAAAGATGCAAACACATGTGGAAATACAGTATAGTATTCTTATTCTTCTGAACTCTCTTGGACAAGCTTTCTTTAAGTAGACTTCAGGAATCATTCTCCAGGCTTCTTGAAGGACGGCAAAGCTCCACTTCAATAATATCCAGGTATACCTTCACTGCACTGGCATCCTGTTTGGGGTCATTTTCATACTTAAATTTGAAACTATTATGAGATGGTGGCCAGATGATGTCACCAACTGATCTCCTCTGTATCCACTTGGGAAAAAAATATCAAATTTGGATTCATCACCCCATAAGACCTGTTGGCACCTGAGACCATTGCTGATGAGGTTTCAGTGAGCAGAACCAAAAGTTTGTTGAGATATGTCAGGTACAAGGACTGGACTGGAAAGTGAAAAAGCAGCCAAAACTTTGAAAGACCTTCAGAAAGACTAGATGACTGTTCCTCAAGACCAAACGTACAAGAAAGTCCAGATCCTTGGAAATATTTTTAAAAAAGAGTGACGAATCAACACTCCTGAAGAATACTATATATTTATAATATATAAAAACAATATTTGACCTTAAACAAGATAGTCCAAAACCCCCAACTTTTACACATACCTTTATTTTATTGCACAATTGCAAATTATTACATTTTTGAAACTGTATTCCTTTAATGAAAATGGTGATTTAAGACTTCAGATATCAGTGACACATATTGCCAAGGAAACAGTAAGACTTTCTCTCATTGGTCTATAATAGCCAAATCAGTTTTTAATTAAAAAGAAAAAAAAGAAAAAAAAGAGTTGTGTTCTGGTAGCATATTTAAAGCTCAAACATCAGCACCTTCCCCTAAACTGAAAGTGCAGCATCAAAGTGACGTGTTTCTATGACATAATGATGCATTGCCAAACTTTTGCTCGTGACTAACCTGCTGTAGGTTGTCCAGAACTGGACTGAAGTCAGAATTCCCAGGGGGAAACCATCTGGACCAAACAGTCATTTCTATACATTCAGCAGGCTTTTTTTTTTTTCTTTCACACAGCACATGTTGATAAGCAGCATGGAGATCATAAGTCACATGATTACAGCTTATATGGCCTGTAGATGGTGATTTTGTGAGCAGGAAAACAACAGTTAAAACTCAATATTATTCATTTATTGGATAAAATATTCAAATTTTCGGTATTTCTATGGATGTTTTTTTCTTTTTCCCCCCCATGATAGCACAAAACAGTACAGTATTGTGTACTGTTTTATGATCAGAGGGATTTGTATTGTCGGACAAATGAATAGTCTCAACTATACATACAATCCTTGGCAGGGTATGTATAAAAAAATTCAAGTGCTCTTTGATTGTTCAAGTACTATTTAAGCCTTTGTCATCATGGAAAACAGCAAGAAGAACAGAAACCTTTGTGCCATTGCAACTTTCAATTCAGTTCAATTCAATGTTATTTATATAGACTCAAGGCGCTTTATACGCAACGTGATCTACTACTTTAAACTAATGCAGTACTTGCACGAAATGTACAACTGACTGCTATTTTATGAGGCAAAAAGTCACATTCATTGTTTTCCTTCCTTTATCATGTGTGGACAGCACTGATTTATTTCCATCCACCACAAAAGGTCAGTTCCAGTAACACAGATCAGATCAGACCCAGACGTGCATAAAATAGCGTTCAGGATTTCCCTCTTAAGCCAAAAAAAAAAAAAAAAAGTTTAAAGAAAAAAACAAAACAGCCAAATCCTCAAGAATTTGTGACGTTCACTTTGTTTCCAGAGCAACACTGAATAAAATCATGACTCATGTGTTTGTGCCTCAGGTGGAGAGTTTACACATGTTACAAAAATCCAGAGAGAACAGGTAGGATCTGACAGCTTTTGTGTTTTTGTATAAATTTACAATAATTTATTACTTAATCTATTAGCTGATGAACAGAAAATTAATCTACCACAATTTAAATAATAAATAAATATTAATTTTAGCTACAGTATGTGCAAAAGTCTTGAGCCACCCCTCATTTCCTTGTCTTTGCTTCCATGGAGCCGGACTTTCTTGAAATCTTAATGGTCTTGATTAAGTTCTCCAGGCTTATTATGTCCTTTTTCACTCTTTTTCAGTCCAGTCCTTGTACTCAACCATTTTCAGAGGAATGTTTTTCTTTGTTTGTTAAGCCACTCAACACTGACCTATATGAATCATTCAAACAAAAACAGCACCTAACCCAAGGGATGAACCAGTCTTGTACCTACACATAGCAGATAACTTAATACACACATAATTAGTTGCCACTTCATTCGTTGAATATATGAAAAATGGCACACTGTCAAGAAGTAATTTTTAAGGAAAGGAAGCAGCAAGGAAAGCCGTGGTCTTGTGAGTGCGTACAGCCATCTGTGAAAGATGTTGGAGACTCTTTGATGGTTTGGTACTACATTTCAGCCAGTGGCGTTGGGGATCTTGTTAAAATTGATGGAAATATGAACACAGATTTCATCACTTAGAGATCATCAGATTTTGATCCACCATATAATACCATCTAGAAAGCGTCTGCTTGGAAACGGCTTCATTTTTCTGCATGACAATGATCCCAAACACAATCCCAGTGCAGCGAAAACATACCTGGAACACTATCAGTTGAGGATCAGCCTCCCCAGAGCCCGGACACCAACATTATTGAAGCAGTGTGGGATCATCTTGACACTGAACAGAACAAAAGGGAGTCAACAACCCAAAAGGAAATTTGAATGTTCCTCAAGAAGCCAGGAAAACTATTCCTGAAGACTACATAAAGAAATGAGAAGGAATTCTGCTTTAGAGAGTTCAGGCTGTTTTAAAGAATCAATGTGGTCATTAGCAAAATCTGAGCGAGAGACTCTGTTTTTGCCCTGTTTTCTATATTACATTTGCATGTTTCAATAAATTTCTGCATCCATCCAAAAATCAATAAAAAAGATTTTAGTGCTTTTTTTTCTTAAATAAATGAAATACCTTAAGAAGTTAATCATCTATTGAAGCTGCTGGAAATAAACTGAGTGTGACATCGCATCATGTCGCCCACAGAAAAATACACCACTAAGCACCAAACTGGGTTCAGAAACACAGGAAATACTAGCTGAGGGTGGATTTTTCCTTTTCCATCAATCACCCAGGCTCAGCCCATTGTGACATAATTGTCTGTGATTGGCAACCAGCTTATTATCCACTGTACCCCCTGCCACTCCAAGCTGCTGCTCAAATAGCCTGCTTCTACTTTTTGATCCAGAGGTGTGCTTCATATCTGTCTTAGATCTTAGGTTTTTGGCTTAGATCTATTCCCTTAATTCTAAATTACTTCTCAGTGGCTCAAACATGTAAACATTAAAACAATTCTTTTATTTAATCAGTGTAAAAAATACAACTTGTGGTTTAATGGGAGGTGATTACTTGGCTTGGCACATGAACTAAAAAGCTGTTCACAGCTTGACATTTAACACTTTTTCGTTTGTACAAAAAAGTCAGTGAAACAGAATGCTTGTTAATAAGTGAGCTTTAGGGGGTAAAAAGGTATCAGCGTTTTAACAAACTCCTGCCACTTAGCAGGTATCTTGGCAATGTCACCAGGTGTTTACTGTATTTGGAAAATTATCTGTGTAAGTCTCGATCTAAACACACAGGAGCTTTGATTTTAATGTTCACGGGGACATGAATAAAGCACATATAGAAAGTTGGCAATGCTCCTTTTTGATGGGGCTGTTGGAGTTCTTGCTTCTTCCCACAAGTAATTTTTAAAATAGTGCTTTCAGTGTTACACAACTAATCCAGTTGAGAGCGTTTCGCTCAGTGCTGATAAGTGTCTACTTGTGATCACCGCACTTATTTCCAAATGGATTTTTTAACTGCGCTTGAGATGTGATTTATTTTTTAACCTACCCACTTGTCACGTTACGTAATTTAGTAGTGTCTGTGATGCACCTGTACTTTGGGCAAAGAGCCCTAGAAGTCTTAACACCAGGGGCAGCTACACATGAGTCACATGAAATTTCTGGTATGTATCAGCTTTTCTGAAGCTTTGACAATCACGATTTGTTTCAGGGCGACATAAGGCAACTGAAATGAGCCCAGTCACAAACACCATGGTGGAAAAAGTCCAGAAAATCATCATGATGCGTGCCTATCAAAGGAAAACACCGACCAGCTACAACATTAAGAAATAACCCCTGAGTTGAATCAGCACCTCTGAGATTATTACCAAAAACACAAAGTTTAGCTTTTGAGACCTGCTGACTGACAGGTTTTAATCATTTATTCATTTTTTTATGTCACCCTTTCACTGTGCCACCGCTCCGAAGCCTCTGCTCTTACCTACACACTGCGCAGACGTATTGTTCATGTGCAGCTAACCAGATCAATTTCGACACACCTACAGGATTCCTCAAAGCATACTGGATGCCCTCGAATAACACCTCAGTTAAAAACACTGTGATGTTGCTCAAATATATATATTTGTGTTTACAGTACTCTATGTGCTTTTTTTTCCCTTTTTGCACGTTATGCTTCTGGATTACTGGGATTGTAGCACCACAAACATCGACTTGCAGTCATGTCTTTGCTGAGGACTGCCAAGTATCTGCTGCCCACTTGGCAGTTATAGACAAATTATGCTGTAATGAAATCTGTTGTGCTGAAAAGGCTACACGGAGCTGCGTCTCTTAAACATCCTGAATGGAGAGAAAATGTGTAGGCCTGATATTGGGCTTATGCTCGTGCACTGACGTGGACTGCAAACGCAGCCTGTTGAGCCAGGCTCCATGTAGTGAGCACAGTCATTGTTCTGCTGCAAGTAGGCATCGGAGAATGTCATCTCCTGAGGGATCATGTTGGGTATGGAGTCCTGCTCCTTCTCCTCGCTCCTGTACCATAAGCAGGAGCAAATAGTCTGGAATTGAAGCACTTCAGTGTAGACACCTTTTAAATCTTTAGCCTTTGTGGTGTTATCTGCTACAGGTGTGGAGGAAGCTGATATTGAGACTGGTAACAGATGAGCCACCTCTCCTCTGGGCTTACTGACAGAGAGCAATGCCTTCTCCTTGGCGTCCCTGCGTTCATCCTCAGTGTTCATGGTCAGGAAGCGAAGCACCACCAGGTTTAGGAACGCTCCAATCACCGTCAGGCCCGTGAGGATGTAAACAAAGCAGAAAGCCACATATTTAGGGTCATTCTGCAGGGCCTCATTCTTCTGCAGAGCCACGTAGTCTCCAAAGCCAATAGTGGTGAGTGTAATGAAGCAGTAGTAGAAGGCATTTAAAAAGCTCCATCCCTCCGAGTGAGAGAATGCCACAGCCCCCACGCACAGGGTGCTCATGCAGGAGAAGAAGCCCACCGTCACCATGTTTGCCATGGAGACCTCGGTGTGACGCATTCCCAGGCACTTCTTGGCTTGGTGCAGCAGGTATCTGACAAACGTGTTGATCCTCTCGCCCAGACTCTGGAACATGACCAGGGTCAGCGGGATCCCTAGGAGGGCGTAGAACATGCAGAACACTTTCCCTGAGTCGGTGCTCGGCGCCGCGTGGCCATAACCTGAGACAGGGAATATTGCATATCTTTAGACATCTTTGCCTCTATTCTTTTGCCGTGGTGAGTCATAGCAAGAGACGGCCTCACCTAATATAAATGCCTAAGAACGGCAGCTGCTTGATTTAATTCCACAGGAAACCAACACACACTCCCACTAAGAGAAAAAGGGAAAGCCCAGGGAAACGATTCAGCTTGGCATTAATGTAGTGAACTTACTTCTACTTTATTTATAACTCGCAGATTGTTGACAGCATAGACATTGCAATATTTATAAATATAACTTATGCTGAAGTGAACCAGAACCAAAGCCATAGACATCTCCATATCTTTTCTTCTTCATATGGCATCATTAAATGATCTTTTTATTCCATAATAAATAATTAAATTACACCTGGTGTTGTTTTGTCTTTAATCATCCAAGAAAGCCACAATGGCATACAATTATTCTGATTTACTTAGACAGTCATAATAACGATTCAGTGTCCATGTCTCTGTGTGTCTTAGCTATTACATTTGAGATAAATATCACTTTTCTGATTGGTAAGCCAATTACAGCCGCTCTGAAAATATAACTGAAAGAATAAAGATCTGCTGCACAAAAAGATGCTTTTTTGAATAATGTTACCTACCCAGAAGGGATGAAAGGCTGTAAGCAAAGCTTCATTTTGTTCAAGAATATTAAAGTAAAATTCAGCGTTGATGGGCACAGCAAACACATGAAAATTTGGGGGTTATTATAGGATATGTCAAGTCTGATCCATTTCCAAAATGTTTCCAAATAAACTGTATAAGGCATGAGAAGAAAATAGGTTTTTTAATCATACTATCAAGGTACAACCTCCTCCTTTAAAATAAAAACTAGCAACAATGTGCTAACAAGTGAAGATTTATTTTTTTCACTCTTTTAGGAAACAGAATCTTCAGCTTTAAAAATGTTTTAAATATAGTGCTACAGACAGGATTTTCTTTGTCTAAATAGTTAGAAGAGACCCCAGGAATTGTGGGAAGTCATAAGTGTTCTTTCTGTTGTTTTAAATGAGACACACAAACTAACATAAGGGGGGCTCCAGTGACTCCACTACCTCTAAAAATCTTTCCTCCGGCCCTGTGCTGAACATCTCTCAATGAAATGCAATAATACATCACATGTATTGATTAAATAACTGTTGCTCACCTATCGTCGTAATCACAGTGATGGCGAAGTAAAAGGACCCAGCAAATTTCCACTGGACCCCTGCTTTGTGAGGATTGAGCTGTAAAACGACGTGCTCGAGCTCTTCGAAGTTCTCTTTGGTCAAGTTATATTTGCGCATGAGTTCGTACTTTCTGGCGTCGAGCTTCCTCTTGTGACTTTTCTCCTGCTTCGACTCCAGGGTCTCGAAGACGGCCGCTCCGACCACCAGGTAGGTGAGGATGCTCATGATGAGGGCGAGAGTCCTGGCGTTTTGTCTCTTCATGATAATAAGGAGAGGGGGAGAGAAAAATCGAGCGCAGGTGGGAGCTGAGGCTCTCTGCCACCTTCTCCTGACGGGCTCCGGATCCAACAGAGGGGGGACTTTGGAGAAGGAGCTGTTCTCTCAGCACCACCCCCACATCACAGTTGGGTTGCTACTGTATTTGGACTATTTGTCACCGACTTATATTTAGATTGCGCAGGAAAGGAACACAGGGCAATCCCACAGACTGTCAGAGGCGGCTTGTTGGAGTAGCAGCTCCAAGCAAAAGCGCTCATCTTCAAGGAGTTTATGCACTAAATATACAAAAGCACGGCCAGCCTCCGTCGTTGAGGCCACAACGAGCACATTACTCCAGTTTCCAAGAAGAACGGTAGCGCCGAAAAAAAGATGGAAGAAAAAAAAAACAAAACTAAACTTGATATCCATGTGATCGTACACGTAAATATTTACCTAGTGGCTATTTAAACAGACCGGCTCTTCTGGTTCCCAAGTTGTCTAGCAACCTGACGATAACCGTTCTGTGCAAATATTTTAAAAAAGCGCATTCTCCTCACGGTGCGCTGCAGGATTCTTCAGATCAATTAAGATTATAAGAAAAAAATCCACAGGGGAAAAAATTAGAATTACTATTTGAGAGTAAAGAAGAGGTTCAAAGACAGACATAAGATTTCTAGTCGCCTATTATAACTTAACTTACCTAATGGTGGTTCACTATAAGGACGTCGGACCAATCCATATCAGAGGTGGAGACAGATTAGAAAAACTTCTTCACCAGAGACATTCTGGGTTGCAACTCCACAGGCTACTAAAACTCCTATACGTTTTAATATATTGTGCTCCTTTTGAAATCTTGACATTTACACTTGCTTAAAGCTGTGTGTTTATGTTTTGTTGTATCTTATTAATATAGGTAGCTCATATCAACTTAACTGCCCCCCCCCCATTTTTCTGTTTCTTGTGTTTCAGATAATTTGGATGACTATAATCGGTCATTGTTGTATATGATGTTTTTTTCTTCTCCCCCTATTTTCTTCTTCTTTCTTCTTTTTCTGCTTTCTTCAGAATTTAATCTTCACTGATTGTATCATCATTGCGTCAGACCCTGATGGAGACTTTTTAGTCCTCGTGCTGTATTGCTCCAATATTTTTTCATTCAAATCAATTGGAATGTTTTGTCATATGCACAACAATGCGTCCTTTCAGCTGCATATGTTTTGACCCGTGACAGCAGGGAGCCTCAGTTTCCTCAAACATCATCACAGGGAGCTAAAGTTGAAAGCGGGCATCACTTGAGCTTCCTGTCTGTGTGCTGCACTCACATCAGCATGTTTCACTAAATGGTGAAAGTTACAGAAAAGATCAAATTCCACTTTTCACTAACGCAGCTATTAAATCTTTCTAAATTCAACTTTTATCCCTTCCTCACACAGACAATAATGGAGAAGAATCATGCAAATGATGACAATTTGAATATTTTTCAAGTTTTAATGTTTAATGCCTGTAATGACACAATATTCAAGAGATGCCATAGCCTCATAAAAAGCTTTTTTCCTGCCTTCATTTTCTCTTCTGCCTAAAAATACAAAGCTGCACAAGGTGAAGTTTAATTAATTCCGAGTTTAAGGTCTTCTCGCTGACTTTTCTTTGGTGTTTTTTTTTAACATGTGTTTCATTTTTAATGCCGAACATTAAAAATGCTTCTGCAGCACCGGAGAACATTTTCAAACAACAAATGGAGAAATAATAAAAGATGTAATATAGAAACCATTAAGCTGCTTCAGTTTTGGCCTTTTTGTCTTTTCTTGTCTTTTTGTCTGCTGTATCCTGTTCACTGTAAATTAGATGCTCTAGATCTGACCTGAACACAAACAGGACGGTGTAAGAATACATTAAATGTTCCCATGTGGTTAAATAAAGTAACTCCAATAAGTAAATTCTGAAAATCATAAAAACAATACATTTGAAGCAGGAGAGATTATGTAAGTATATTAATGAAATAAGTTGCACTGTTATTTACACAAATAAAATACAGGAGAACATGACGAGGAGGGCCAGACCACCAGGAATATTCATGAGTAATTATGAATTAATTTGCTGTGAGTCTCAGTTTTATTTTATTGCAAACTGAGATTCATTTTGTATGACAGCATTACATCAAGCCTCTTGGGACACAAGTGGGAACCTTTCTACACTTTGCTGACATTTCTTTGGCAAAACTATCAAACAAATAAAATAAAAAAGATCTTTTTTTAAGCATCAGGCATTCATTTAAATAAATCAAAATTTAACCACTTCAGTTTGTTACAGTAACAAAACTGCAAATGTAAATTGCAACAACTACTGATTAGTTATGATAAGATATATAAGTTCTATAGTACTCCTAGTACTAGCTTTGTTCATACAGTATATCTGGTCTCCAGAGTGATGCACATCAGCATTTTAATGGGACTAAACAGCACATTGGAAACATTTGAGTGCAACACAAAACAGAATAGAGCAAAAACAACCCACAGTGCCAGTTTCAGCCAGCAAAGTAAAACTCGTGCAGAAATTATTACATAGATCAGCTCCATGCCTTTTCTGGGTGTTTGGGATCACATTTGGCTTCAGTTATATTAAAATGCTGAACAAGGCCTTCACGAGGTATTTGTGAGAGAGCTTTAGGTCTCTGGCATTTCTACAAGGCCTCAAACTCATCAATCCTCTGCTTGGTGTTGCCCATACGGATCTGACGGAGGGTCTTGTACTTATCACGGCCAGCGCGGACGTTCTCGGCATGGAGTTTATCGTTCTGGGTCTTCTTGTTATCGTCTCGGGATTGTGCCAGCTCTGAGCTCAGGTCCTGCGGAGGAGTCGTGCCCAGTTATTAAACTGTATACAATTCACTTCATCAACAGATATCTTGGCAACACCTCCATTAGAAAGTGATATCTTTAATTTAATCATCTTGTTCTTTTGGCTGTTCCTTTTTGGGGTTGCCACACTCGATCATCTGCCTCCATTGCCTCACTATATCACTTGCATCCTGCTCTGTCACACCGACCCTCTGCCCATTCAGGTCACTCCCAATGAAAATCTTATCGCCAGCTCTTTTTGTCAATGTCACCATCACCTTAAACCATAATCATACCAGGTTTTACTACCATCTTGTAAACCTTCCTTTTCACTCTTGCTGCAAATTCCCCCTGATACTCGTCTTCACCCACTCCACCCTGCCTGCACTCTCTTCTTCACCTGTCTTGTGCACTTTCTGCTGCTTTGAATGCTTGACCCCCCAAGGTATTTAAACTCATCCACCTTCACTACCTCTGCTCCTTGCTTCTTCTCTATTTCAACTATCTGTCTCTTGCTCACACATGTCTCTCTTCTGTCTCTCTTCTACTGCTCTCTCCAGCTCTTGCCTCCCCTCTCCAGGCTCTTTTCCTGAAGTATTACAAGAGAGGGAAAAGAGCCTCAACGAATCGTGATTGAAAATGTGAGTGAATTCAAAAACCTCAAAGATGATGGTAGAAGTATTATCCATTAGAAAAAAAAACTTTTAAAAACCTTATCTTGGGGCAAAGTCACAGATAGTTTTAAATGTTTATGTTCGAGTGAAGATTGAATTTAAAGTTAACTTTGATAATGCCTCGATAAACCCTTCCAAGAAAGGTGCTCAGGTGCCGAGTAGTGAGACTTATTTCTAGAACAACATTATTTGGGCTTCTATAATAGATGCTTAAAATTTCATGGCTTTTTTTAACACAGCATATTTTTGCTATAAGTGTTTTGGAAGCTATAGAAAAGCTACGAGAAAAAAGTGTCTTAAGCATTGCTGCAGACTCCGGCTGATCTGGGATGTATTCCAGGTCCCTGAACTAACCTGAAGCTGCTTCTGCAGGCGCTCGTTCTTCTCGGCCTCGGTGAGTCGCTCCTCCTCCTGGCGGTCGTAGTTGATGCCTTGTGTCTGCAGCTCGGCGCTATAGGTGCTGTTTTCTTCGCTGTGCTCATGGTCACTCTCGCTGTCTGAGGAGGAGGAGGAGGAGGATGAGGAGGATGCATGCTCAGCAACAGGAGCTGAGTTGGCAGAACTCATCACAGTGTGCAGCTCCTCCTTCGTTTTCAGCAGACTCTCCTCCACTTCGACAGCCTAAAAGGAAAGGTGGGGAGAGGCGTGTGTTAGATTTGTTGGTGGTTTGCATCATTGAGCATTTGATTATAATATAAATGTAGTATTTTAAGTGTTTTAGTTGTATATATATGACAGTAATACCCAAATTTGCAAGGACATTGACAAATCAAGCTTTCTGGTTTTTGTAAACTTGAACCTACCTGCCTTTCTGACCTCTCCACTAAAACATGGCTCCTGAATTTATACTTTCAAACCAAAGCAATCTAATATGAATAAGATGCAAGGGTTACAGTACATGAGTAGTTATGTTTTTGAGGAAGTATGCAATGTAAATTACAGTGCAAAAGATTCAAATTATGGATGACTTATACAGATAAATCGTTTTCTTTCTTTTAAACAATAAATTTATATTTGATATTGTGCTGGGACATTTTTCTGGTATTTCCTGTGACTTGTGGAGCTTTTGACTGCATGCTGGAGACCCACCTTGGTGTGCCATGTCTCAGCCTCTTCCTCCTTGGCTCTCTTGGCCTCCTCCAGCGCAGTAATCTTGGCGCTATATTCGGCCAGCTCTGCAGCCTGAAGGAGGAAGCACAACACTGTGACGTGAGAATAACAGAATAGGCATGCTGTCATTTTAGAAATGTGATGAAAGCAAAAGCAAAAAACCTCCGTGGTACTTTAATCTGCCATTAGAACAGCCGATAAGTGCTTAGAATGAATTCAGGAGATTTATCAGGACTTTTTCCCTCATGTGCTTCACACTCACCAGCTGCTCCTGGCTCTTTAACTGGTCCTCAGCTTGCCTGGCCAGCTCCTCCTTGGCTATTATAGCCTCCATCCTCTCAGCCTCCAGCCGGGCCGCCTCCTCCTCCACCCTCCTCCTCTCCTCCTCCAACCTCATGGCCCGGTCCAGCTGCTCCTGAAGCTCTGCGTGACAAAGTCAGAACACGGGGAAATCTATAAAGCACTGTACGTTGTTATAAAAATGCAGGATAAGAAATTCAAAACTCTGATTTGTCTTAAATCGGGGTGCTTTCTTTTTTAAACATTTCTATGTTAACATCATAGAAAAAAAAGATTAAAGTTACAGGGAAAAAAGGAAAATACAGTACTATTAAAATATTTTGGTGGTTCCAAAACTCTAATAAAGGTTTTATGAATTTATTTTATTATTATCTTTACTGCACATCTTCATTATCATAAGACATCAAGGTTGTTAAGATCATAGAAATATGAGCCTTGTGTTTTAGATTTTAAAAATGATTTGAACGTTTTAAATGCTAAATGCCGATGATTGGGAAAAAAATATGTTAACTGCAGATATTTAAAGAAATGCCTTTTGTGAAGATCATATGTTTGACAAAATTCGCCCAACATAACAAAGTTGCTTTTCAAGTAACGATCTCCCATCCTCCTCACATTTTTGTCAAACCATGTTTTGAAATCTGCCCTTCCAACTCTCAAATATATATTCCACCATATGGGGGAGAAGCAAGGGAGGATGATGGAGGAGGGGGTTTTACCTAATATGGTGGTGGGCTTTTTACCAAATGTCAATAGTACTTTTGAGAAAAGGGTTTTCTGATCTACTTCTTAGAATATATACAGTACTGTGCAATGACGGTTGAAGTTGGGTAGTGGAAGAGCTGATATAGATGTGGCATTTATGTTTATTTTTATTTTTAAGAGCAATTAATGATTAAAATATCCAGGTTTTACAAAAAAAGCCCCGCCCCAAAAAGGAAATTAACCAAGAACGAAAGGTTCATGTTTATAATGTGGGACACCCTTTATCGCTTTAGCTCACATATGTAATAGTTTCTATCAAACAGTGTGAACTTTCAAGTTGGTACCCTGAAGTGGATGGATGGATGGATGGATGGATGGATGGATGGATGGATGGATGGATGGATGTATAGTTAAGCCGTAAACCTGTAATAGCTCAAATCCTCAAGGTTCTACAGGTGTTAGCAGATGGTTAATAAACGGTTTAATGTGGACTACTGAGAAAAAAAATCAGTGAAATCTCCTTTTTCATAGCACTATACAACAGATAAGATCCGCAGCGATGCAGTTTCTACGTCAAATTTTCTATCTCACCTCTCTCTGCTCTCCTAGTTGTCTCTTCAAACTGGTGGAGCCTCTCCATCAGCTCCCGCTTTTCTCTCTCCATCTCCTCCTTCTCCCTCTCGATGGCCGTCCTCCTCTTCTTCTCGCTCTCCAGCTGATCCCTGCAGAACACGGAAAAGCTCAATCGCACGCCTAACGCAAAGCCTACACATTTCAAATTCCAATTAAGTTTGCCTGCATCATTTTAACCGGGCGCTTAGCTTCACCCACCTCTCCATCTTCTTCTGCTGCCTCTCCTGCGTGGCCTGAGCCTTCATCTGCTGAACCTCGATGGTGTCGGGCTTGCGGCGTCGCATGTACAGTTCATGGTTGCCTATGCACAGCTGCAGGATGCCCTTGTTGACTTTAAGCCGTGGAGCGTAGAATACAAAGTCCTTTAAAAGACAGAAAAGTAGAAGACAACTTTTTTTTCTTTTTCAAAAAGGGCTCCATAGGCTTCGTTTAAAATCTCTTGGTATAAAAAAGCTGTTTGATACTAGTGAAGATTATTAAACTCATAAAACACTTACTTGGGCTTTCTTGTCTATGGGCTTGATAACAAATTTCTTATCATTGAAAGAAATGTTTCTAATTTCACTCCAGGGAAATCCAATCTTCGGAGTCAGCCTGAAAAATGGATAAAAAGAGATATTTTTCACAGTGTGATATGAGCTTTAAGTTTGTTTCTTTAAAAGGTTCACAGCTGGACAGGATGACGCATGCGATATCAGAGGAAGTGGCTGGGGAGGGTTTGTAGGTTCATGTTGTAGTAGAATTGGGTCAATGACCTCTTCAAAGCAACATCCATATAGTTAGATGCGTTATTTAAAACCAGCCACTGAAAGGAAAGTTGACACACGCCTCCGACTGAGGTTTGACCGCTGGTGCATTGATCTCCTGTCTACAGATGTGTTTTATCAGGTCAGCGCACAGAACAACGTTACAGCAAACAAAAGCAGGGACAAAACAACAGAAATACAGAGAGAGAGATTTACTACAAAAACTGATTTACTTGTCATTCTTTGCATAAATGTTGAGGCCTAGAGCGTCGACTCCCAGGAGCAGGTCTGTGCCCTTCTTGTTCTTGATGTCAAAGTAGTTAATGCCATACATCTCAAGATCCTGGGTGATCTTCAGGTACTCAATCATGGCCTCTTCCCTGTTCACATTAGATAATTAAATAAAATATTAAATATTCAACAGACTAATTTGTCTTTTACTTTATTTTGGGGGGTTTAAAGTGTGGCGGCAAACCTCCACCTAATAATCCATGTCCCTTATTAACTAATTAGAACCAAAAAAAGCAAATAATCATTACAACAGAGTGCGTGAAGCTTTTTTGGGCATCAAAAACACAGCAATGAGTTATAAAATAGTTGCTGCTGAATTTCTTTTTCCTTTATGCTAACACGGTTACACTGCAGCATCTGTAAAAGCTGAGTGATCATGAGTAAGAACAAAGCCTTTTAAGTCTACTTTACTTTACTGCTTGTAAAAGTTCACTGACTACAAAACTCCAGGACGCTGTGAGACCAAAAATGCTGTTCATTCTTAAAAAGTAAAGTCCTGAAAGCATCCATTTGAGGGAGGAAATTTACGCCACTCAGCCTTCACTTACTTTAGCATCGCTCCGTGCTCCTGGTGCCAAACCTGGATTCTCTCCTCCCACTGCTCCCTTGACAGCTTGTGTTGGTCCAGCACTCTGAGGGGAGCAGCAAGCTATCAGCAACCCATGCTGGTGAAAATGTAAACAGTCTGTGTATACATACAGGGTTAAAGCATACACATGATGCATTGTTGTGTCTTTCCCAGAGATCCTTTGTCAGGAGCCGAAGGGGCATTATCACACATTGGTTAATAGTTCGATAATTCGGGGAGGCTAGTAGCCAGGATGAGTTCCAGATTTGCTGTAAAGGAAAAGAGGTCATTTATCCAGAAGACTATCATTTATGATGCGGCTGTTCTGTCATTTTATGAGTGCAAAGTTGATGCAAAAACTACACCAATCACAGATAAATGGTCCTAATCTTCTTTTAAGTGCACTCAGCAAGGTAAAAAGACAGAGCCGCTTCATCCATGTGGTCATGTGTTTAATTTTAGAAAATAATCAGTTCACTAACTTTTAGGGGAAATAAGATGATGAATGACAAATTGTATTTAAAAAATGTGCTACTGACTATCAGAGCAGCTGATGTCTGAGAATTATTTGAGAGAATAACACTCGTAGTAATAAAACTGTGAAAGTCAAATCTAGTTGTAGCGTTAGAGGAATTTTATCTACATTTTGGAACGTCACAATTGTAAAGAGTTCCCGTAGGATGGATGCGGTGTTAATCTTTCAACTCGGATCACTGCTGCATAAATCTGCCCTTGCAAAAAAGCAGTAAAGTTGTACTGAGTTGCAAATAACTGATTTCCTGCTCACCAATGTGCAGCTGCTGCAGATCCACTCGCACTCACCTCTTGGGCAGAAGACGCTCAGAGGACATGTAACGTGGCTTGTGCGTCGACTTGTTGTACTCGCCATACTTTGCCTGGATGGCGTAGGAGCCCAGCAGCACGGCGGTCTCTGGAGGGCTGTAGATCTCCTCATTCAGAATCGCCTCCTTCACCTGGAGGAAGAAGAGCCTCCTGGTGATGTCCTGGATCAGCTCCTCGGCTGCATCCTCAGGGTAAAACTTGACCAACAGCTTGAACTGCAGGGGAGTCTCTTTCTTCACTTCCTGAGACATCACCTAGAGGGGCAATAATTAAAGAATAAAATATGATTGAAGTTCCTACAGCAGAGTAGTAAAGACAGCTAAATAAATAACAGAGTGTGGGCAAGAATCCCGTAGAAAAAGGGTCAAATTACTTTTACGAACAACACGTATTTTAACTCTCGATTTAACAATTAAATGCTTACTTGCACACAATACAGAAAAATCCAAATTAAATAGACACATAAAAATAATACAGTACATTTAATAATAAAAAAGATGTAGAACTGAGAGCTGCAGCAGGCCTCTGGGTTTTTACATTTACAATTAACAATTCTAAACAGAGTAGATGAAACAGAGGTTAACATCACTGCAAGTCCTCACCTTCTTTTCAGAGTTCAACCATGAGGTGAATCCTCTGATGTCAACAAACTGCAGCCCGAAGTACCAAGTCTCACGCAGGCCGATGGTCCTGGAAACCTTCAGAGTGGAGACATGATAACAAAATCCTGCACATCTTCTCAACAGCTTCTTCACTTTTTAATCAAAACCTCCTCCATGACTCTTGCGGTAATTTCTCCCTGAAGAATAAAACCTTTGGATAAGATTACAGAACTTTTAAATGAGAACGTTAAGCTTGTTTTTTTGATATTTTTTTTTTTTTATCACAAAGGGGCTCATTAAACTGGCCAGCTTTTACCAGACTAGATCTGTGGGACAGCTATGGTTACTAGTTGCTTTGCTGATGGAATAAAATACCCACTGGTTACAGTTAAGACCATTTATCTGCAAAACAAATACCAACGCGAGTGTATCTGACTGAAAGTATTTCTCTGCTGAAGTATTTCAAAGGTCTGTACTGTATTTACACTGTTGTATTTGCTGCTACTTGGCATTAATCCATCACTTTGCCAGTCCATTTTATTTATTTATTTTAAATGCATGAAAGACTTCTCAAAAGAAAGAAAGAAACAGAAACTTTTCAGTCTACATAAAGTCATCCGGGATCTATAAAATAATACAGGATGTGCTTTGTGAACTGCATCACACCGACCTGGTCAAAGAGCTGCTTCCCTGTTGTGTTGGGGTGGAAGGAGAACTCCAGCTCCGCGTCCATTGTGGTGATGCGGACATTGACCTGCAGCATAAAGGTCATTTAGTCACGTGATGACAGAGATTTCTTTTTGTATACACATGAATCATATTTGCAAACAATCAGCTTCCTTTTCTCAGAGAATCTGTAACCGGGCAGAAATATTTTACTGTGATCTTATTATTAGTTTGCAGCGATCAGCGATCAGCCTGGAAACATAAAGATATTGTAGTCATATGTGTGAAGGAGCTGTGAAGTGGATTATTCATAAACCATAATTGCTCACTATCTCATTAGACTTCGGACTACTCTTGCGAGGTTACACAAGGTTGCACATACGCAGATTACAACGCTTGCAGAGTTGACTTTACCGTTGTTAGTCAAGATCAGCCTGTTTTATAACAACAACGATTAAAGTGGAAAAGAAATGACACTTTAAAATGTCTATAGAGCAGATGTTCAACATAAAAAAAACACACTAAAGCACCCAGGCTGTTCTCAACACACGGACCCTGATCACAGGCCAGATTGGGCTTGTAGCAGTTACACAATTGTTTTATGAAGTTATACTACAGCACGCCCCGGGTGTCATAAAGATAATCCCATCGAAACTTGAGCAGCAAAAGCTGGAACATCCATTTGTGAAACCTCTAACGTGTTACTCAACTGTTACCACCTCCAGTGATGGCATGCATAAGGTAATAGCTCAACTCGCTGACATCCTGCAGGTGTTTCCTACCTGCCACAACCTTAATCGCTCACTAATCACTGACTGTGGACATCACTGATGAATCATTAATCCATTAGACTCAGTCACCAGTTTATACCGTTGAGCTATGTAGGATTATCTTAATTTGTTTATACTTGGATTGTGCTTTTTGGTACTGTCGCACCTCTTTTGTTTAGCTGTTCAAAAACCGTTTTCCACAATGCAAACAACACCTGCAACTATGACTCATAATTTTATTTGATTTGTAGTTAGTTTAAGGTCAGTCAAATGGACGTAGACGTCAGAATGACCTCTTAAGAGAGGCTTTCTCCTTGCAGTGTCAATATAAGCACAGAGCTGCTTTCGTAATGCACAGGCCAGTCGTTCTTATCAGTTTTCCGACAGACTGATGCTGAAAGCTTAAGTAACTGCGGACATTTAGAACATGAGAGTTTTCTTTGTTTAAGACAGAGGTGTCTTGTTTGGTGCAGGGTGCCTCAGAAAATCAAACGGAGCAGAGAAAAGCGGTTAAACTGTACAGTCATGAGTTCGTTCTTAGCATTTAAAAATCACTTCAGTGGCACTAAAGGGAATTACCATGATTGCAGTGCATTATGCATGCCCAGAGAAACAGCAGACAGGCTGGTTGCAGACCTGAAGTAGCATTTTTCTGTCAGGAATGTGAGCAGCATGGGTCAAACTCTACACTTAGTTAATGAGTAAATGCCAAGAAGGATCTTGGACTCTTGGAAACAAGAAGCTTGGCCAGACTGTTTATTTCTTTTTAAAAAAAAAGGACATTTAATTAGAAATTAAAGCTATTAAATCTGTATTTATGCAAGTAACTCTGAAATGTATCTAGTGGTCATTCTCAGCATAAGCAATTCAAAGAAACCACACAAATAAATGTATAAACCCACCACTGACATTTTTGAATATGCAACAGGAAGAAACACTTCAGTGACATATAATCATTTAAATCGTGGCGATCCTACCGTTTTGGGCATCTTGGCTGCGTTTGGTGGCTGAGTAGTACCAAGTGGTTCCCAGGTTGTCACAGGTTGCAGTGAACGTCTCCCAGCTGAACGTGCGCCTGATAAAGAGCACAGCACCGCTCTCGCTCGAAAACTCCTGGGCAGGGCTCGTGCCCTTTGAACTCAGCAGATTACGCAGAGTGACGTGAGAGTTACTATCACAAAACTGAAAGATTTACTTCCAATGTGGCCACTGGCAGCGCAAGATGCGTAATTCCACCCAAAGACTATCACCTGCTTCAGCACCTTAAGTACTGCGACCTTTGATCAGAGCAAGCAAGACTATAAGGGGCCGGACGATCTATTTATGTCGCCTGTTTGGAGGTGACAGCAGAGAGGGCTGTCATAAAGAGATCGTGTCAAGGTAACACAGTTGTGTGTGGTAGAACACGGATGAGACCAACAAAAGATTAGAACATTTTCAGACTTTAATGAGAATTGTAGACGAACAAGTTGAATACATGTGGACCGATGAACACTAACAAAGCTGCAGATTTATTGTTTCCTAAACATAAATATTCCACTGAGTCATTCACATAATTCATTTAGTTTCACAGTAAAATACAGAGTTCAAAAAATGAATTGATTAGTGACAAAAATTATCAGCTACAGTCTCTCATTTATAAAAATAAAACAAAACACTGCAGCTACAGTGCATGAAGATTATTTTAAGTTTGCAAGGAGCTTTGAGCTCCTAATGTTTAGAGTATGAAATTAAATGGCTTAGAGCACTGTGAGAGGAGCAGGAGGCATCTTGATCTGTGCTTAAACTTCTTTAAATGTGTCTCCGGGAGACCGTTAACTATCTGCATACTCTTACTCCAAAGTCCCCGCTTTTTATCTCAGTCAGATGATACAACAGGTATTAAAGTAGTTGGTGCACCGTAAACTGGTCAAAGCTATTAAAGCGCTATTTAATTCTCAATCTTGAGTCAACAGGATAATGCTTCTCCTATTATTGCACATGTATCAAACTTCTTCATCGCGATTCTTGTCAAGTAAAGTGACCACATGAAATTACATTAAAATTCATCTTTGATTTGAAAATGAGGCTGGTCCTCGGGTTTGAAGTCTTTGTTGGGACTTCCATCCTCGTTCAGGATACGGGATGCTGTGTAACCCACAATGGGATACTTGGCTTTGTAGGTGCCTTCAAATATACTGTCCAGAGACTTTAGCTGCTCTTCAGTGAGGCCTGTCTGTGGAGGTGAAGATAATTAAGGAACATTAATCAGTGCTTTTTTAATATATGTGTGTTTTTTAACCTTTGAGCATTCTGACTTGTGGAAAAGCTCGGAGACCTGTACCTGGGAAAAGGGGTGTGCTTTTTGGGAAAGCTATGCTTGCCTATTTGCCCCCTTTTATTTATTTCGTTTGCTAAGAGTTAGAAAGAAAGACTATTAGCACTTATGCAAAGAACTTACTTAAAACAGCGAGATGATTACTTCAGTCTTTTACAATAAAAAGTGATCTAAATGAACTTTTACTTTAATAAAAGTTGATATAATCGCATTAGCACAGTGTTGTTTATGTTCCCTAAAAGATCCTATTTATTCACCTTAGTTTCACCTCATATTTTTCACACAGCTGTCAATACCTCACCTGCACCTGGGTCTGTGAAACTGTCCCTTTAAATGTATTTCCTATGAATCATAAGTTGTCTGAAATGTTCAAATGGTGACATTTTGTAAGGAAGTCTGGCATTTTTTCACCTTTTATGGCCTTTGGTGTTACAGAAACTTTGTGATTTATTGTTTTACTTGCTCCAGTCACTTTGCTTTTTAAAGTGTCTACACCGGGGAAAAATGTAGTCAGAGCATTAATGAACTATTGTACAATCCTGTCCAAAAGCCTTGAGCCACACCTCATTCTTTATCTTATGCTGGGAAAATGGGAAATTAGTGCAGTGATTTATTGAAATATGTTTGCACATACATGGAAACACAGAATGTGAGTGAAAAACAGAGTTTACACAAATCTAAGGAGCATGAAAGTCAATATTTGTTATGACCACCTTCATTCTAAACTTCAGTCTAAACTTAGTCAGCAGTGTCTTCGTCAGTTTTCTTGTAATTTCTTTAAGTAGTTCTCAAGAACAATTCTCCAGGCTTCATGAAGGATATTCAAATATCTTCTTTGGATGTTCTTCTGTTGTTCTCTGTGCTTCGTTAACGCTGAGTTATAGAGTTTTACTGTGTGTTTTTCTACCCTGGTATGCTTTTCCTGCACTAACAGTGTGTTTGGGATCATTGTCATGCTGAGCAATGTGTGACACTGCCCCACGCCACATAATGGTGGGATGGGAAAATGTCTCATATGTAGAGTGAGACTGTTGGATGAGCTACAATGACTCATATTAACAAAGAAAAGGAGAGCGGCACACTGTGCTGTATATTCTTTATCTCAACAGAAACTGCCTATTCTTTGATGAAGAAGATAAAACTGGTAGAAATTTTATGTTATCTAGTTTTTTTTTCTTATTTCAAAAAATAGATATGTATTTGTTGCATTTAGTGTCTTCATCCTCCCCCTACCTGTTACATTCAATCTGCACGGCCAAAAAGAAATTTGGGGGGAGGGGGGATCTCTTGCATTAAATGTCAAGTAGAGCAGAATATAAAGAAATGAGGGGTGAATCAAGAGTTTTGCACAGTACTCTACGTTCAGCTGAAACTCACAGTGTCTGATGTCAAGTCTGCGGGGTCCAGTGACATCTTGGCCACAGCTCGAGTGGAGTCCTTACCTACCAGCGCATTATATGGAGCATCTTTTCCATAAAACTCTGGAATGGGTGAAATAAAATGCACATTAAAATCAACGCGCTGACAGCAGAGACTAATAAGCAAATGACCCGAGTCAGGTTAGTTTATAGAGAAAGCCTTCTAATGTGTTAAATCACTTTTTATTAGAACTGACTTTAATGACTGATTTGAATCCAGGAGTTAGATAATGTTTTTTCTACATCTACCTTTTCCCTTGGTGACATCAAACACAACCCCTTTTACTGCCATATAAATAGGCTGGCCCTCCTATAATAGGAAAAGAAAGAGCGATGATAAATATAGATGACTCTTAACAAAAAAAAAAAAAAAATGCACGCACAAGTAGACACGCGAGTTCATTTTCAGCAGCACATGCCGGGATTTTATTTCTCCAACAGTTTACCTCGCTGCCGTCGTATCTCTGCAGCTCCTCCTCGGTGAATAAACGGACAGGTTTTGGAGCAGTTTTGTGTTTTACTTCAGCATCTTCCGCTAAAGCCACGGCGAGGATGATAAATAAGACACAAAATCGCGCTGTTGCCATGGCAAGGTCGTTGTTTAAACAAGAAGTTCAGGCGGAAACTTCTTCATCCACTTCCCTTTCAATGCCCAGGTACTCTCTGGTCGTGATGCATTTGAAAGCCTCGGAAATTTCACCGACATTATTTTTAAACCGGTTCTCGCTGATATCTGTTTATATTCTGGACTATAAGCAATGAAGATGTGATTTTTGTGCATTTATTTGTCATTTGTATAGATTTTATTTAGACATAAATTTAAAAAATGTCATAAATATCTTATGAAAAACATAACACCATAGTCAAGTTCATTTGAGTAAAAAATAAACTTGTAGGAATGGGGTGGCATTTCAGTAAAAATGCGGTTTCTTGTCGCAGTAGCATGTTGTTGTTTTTTTAGATAAATGAGTTTTCTCATAAGTACATGAACGCAGCATTAGGAATCAACCTAAGGTAACGAGCTAGGACACAAGGAAGCCACAACAAGGAAACAAGATCGCATTGAATCGCGGCCCATGGGTCCCCTGTTATTATCGTGGGTTGGGCCTTTATCTACTTCTCCAAAACCCCCAGGGGTGGGTGCTGGTGTCTTTTTTTTTTTAACTATGAGACTTGAGCTCGGTGGAATGTGGTGTTTTTAAACATGTCAGGTTTATTAGGAGCAATCTGCTGAGTTGGCACAAAAAGCTTGAAGAGCTGCTTTAGGTGAAGTCACTGGAAGTTCCGCAGAGGAATGCTCAGAAAAGGAAGGTCCCTCTCATACCAGGAGGTAAGTTACAAGTTCCTTCGCGTTTGTGTTTCACTCTGAAATCTTTCATGTTTGTCTCAGTAATCACAGGACTGCTACAGACTGTAGGCTTCTTTTTTTTATTGTCTCTGAGGACAGCAGTAAAGTCTTTTTCTCTCGCTGTGTCCATGCTCCTGTCGGGCGTATTTGGCATCATGTGACTGAGCAGCCGTTTCCTGACTTCATGTTTCCTTTGGGTTTCAGCTATAGTTGCAGTATTCATTTAGATTATTCGCCAGTTCTTATTTTAAGCTTTAAAATAGCTGCAGAAATGGCGTAAAACCTTTTAAAACCACTGGTCGGTATGGCCATTTTAAAGCCTCGCTTGCATTTGGAGCCAGCGCTGACTTGGTCATTAAGTTTGTGGTGCTGTCAGGTGTTTTCATTGTTTAGGCTCTCCTCACTGAAAGATGGTTTGGACATAATGTAAAACAGACAGTGTGATACTTTTTTTTTAAAATGTGTATTTTATTTTAACTTATAACCACTGACCTTAAATATCAACACCAGATAAGTTAAACTGTTTTGTCATTGGAATATTTGATTGCAGGTCAGTGAAATGAAAGAAACAGTAATCATTGTTGTTGTGACTAAATGTCAGGTTTGTAGAAGGCAAAAGTAGTGAAATGTTACTGTTTTCTATATTTTGTAATTTCTTTTGAGACAGGGGGTCTTAAAAGAAGGGGTTAAAGTGGGATTTAACAGATGAGGGAATCCTAAAATTATTTAAAGAAAATAATTACAAGATGTGAAAATTTGTACTGTGAGCTCGAGCAGATTTGTTTTGTGTGTGTGTGTAACCATGATCGGCTGACCTGTGTCCCTGCTTCTCTAAGGTTCACTGCTCTTTGTGGACTTAACTGAACTAAGTCCTAAAACTAGACTTGAAAACAACATTTTAGTTAACAAAAATGAAAAACTAAACCAAATTAAGTAAAAAAAAAGTAGAGGGAAAAATATTAAGCTTTAGTATCTGTTAGTTTGATAAAGTTTCAATAATAACTCGCCCGATGAGACATTGATGGACATCGACCAGCTGTGTCCAAAAATTTTGAGTATTCAAATATCTGAGCTCATTTTCCTAAATCCTGCCTCTGACGCGTGCCCTCCATAGAGTAAGAATTAAAAAGATTAACTAATAGAACTAACTTTTAGAACTAATCCTGAAACTAGTAAAAACTAAAATAAAATTAAACATCTTCCAAAAATAAAAACTAAACTCACACAAGAAAATGTGCTGAGGAAACTAAAAACTAGTAAGTTAAAAAAAAATAAAAATAAAAAAAGTCAAAATGAAAAAATAAAAACCAATTTGAAAATACGATACTATAATAACTCTGATATATACAGATCTGCTGTTTGATATAACCTGACATTGAGCATGAAAACTGCAACCTGTCAGCAAAAACAAACTGATGTTATATATGATATGAATGGTAAATGGTAAATGGCCTGTATTTGTATAGCGCTTTTCTAGTCCCTAAGGACCCCAAAGCGCTTTACACAACCAGTCATCCACTCATTCACACACACATTCACACATTGGTGATGGCAAGCTACATTGTAGCCACAGCCACCCTGGGGCGCACTGACAGTTACATGAAAACATGTAACTATAACAGATGTTTACATACTACTAAAATATGACAAGTTAACATGTGGAAGATGAATACATTGCAACTAAAAGGTGTGGCGTTACTGAGAAGGGAACAATATACCAAAAACAATAGTGTATGTATGTATGTATATATATTACATATATATTACATATATATTACATATATATATATATATATACATAAAACTTACTGTCTTTCAGGTATTCACCCAATAAAGGACCACGAACTCAATAGGTTGAATGCCTTTCAGGCACTGCTACAGTCTGCACCTGTCTTGTTTAGTGGCTGCTCCATACCACAGGACAGACTCAATGACTGCAGTTTAGAACTGGATCAGCATCTCCTGTGGAAGATTATACTTCCCCAGAAGGGGCCGAGTGAATTCTGAGGTGTTCAGAGACATTCAGTCTGCTTAAATGCAGCCAACCGTTTCACAACACAGACGGACAATGACCTAAAACATGGATCCAAAACAAACCTTTATTTTGTTTATTGAAGCAAAGAAGTGGACAAGTGGATTATTCTTGTTGAGGACTAAACTTCAGACAGAAAGGCCCACATACAAACAGCAACCGAAAGTTGCTCCAGTAAAGGCCTCAAAGCATTAAAAAGGAGGAAACCCAGCAATCTGATGTTGTCCATGAGTTCAAAACTTTAGGCCGTCATTGCCAGCAAAGGGTTTTGTATTAGGTTTGATTCATCATTAACTGAAGATCTCAGAGTGCTATTCCACTCCACTTAAAATGGATACAAATGTGACCCCACCTTAGTAATTGTTAGGATTTTAAGTATAGTTTTACTATACTTGTAACCAGAAATAGGTGTTTAAATGTTCTTTTTTTAACCTCACAGTTCAATGATGATGATGATGAAGGGGGGGGAGATGAAGATGAAGGCAACGCACCGTCTCCAGTCTTTTTTGATGATGTCACTGAAGACCCGGAGCATGAGAATCCTGATAGCAGCATCTCACAAAGTAGTAGGAGACGTGTTTCTGCACCACATGCTGGACACTCATTACACTGATATATTTTTTATGGGTCCACGCTTTTGTGGCATGTAATTGGATTTGTCCACTCAGATTCCTGCCTTTACCCCTTTGTCCCTACAGCACAGGATGACGTTAGGTGGACCAATCCACCTATGAGATTCAGTAAAACCTGTCTGAAGAATTTCTTCACGGTGGTGCTCATCTTCATCTACCTGCTGCTGACTGCGGTGGCAGCATTCCTGGCCTACCAGACGATCTCTGACTTCTTGGAGAAACTAAACAACCCCGTTATGTCCGTCATTTACAAAGAGGTTGACTCATTTTCATCTCCTGGTTAGTATGAATGATACACTTTTTGGGGCATATTTTAGGACTATGACTGGGTTAGTGGGTGTTAAGTGTGCTGTTATGTCCAAAACATAGAACAACAGGTAACTCATTTCATCCAGAAAATACAGATTGCACTACACAGCAGCACTTCACATTGTTTTTTATAAGCATTTAAATCTGCCTTTATCAGCATTTAGCAGGAAGGAGGAACACATGCTCTTCATGTAGTGGTTGTCGTGGCACTAGATGGAATAGTATCTGAGTATACAAGGGGATATAGCTGATTAACCATGCCATTAAGATATGGGACAGAGATTTTGAAGCTAAGTGAGCAGCTGAATGTCTTCATGAAGAGAAAGAGCACTACAGATGGCCTGTATTTGTATAGCGCTTTACTAGTCCCTAAGGACCCCAAAGCGCTTTACATATCCAGTCATCCACCCATTCACACACTGGTGATGGCAAGCTACATTGTAGCCACAGCCACCCTGGGGCGCACTGACAGAGGCGAGGCTGCCGGACACTGGCGCCACCGGGCCCTCTGACCACCACCAGTAGGCAACGGGTGAAGTGTCTTGCCCAAGGACACAACGACCGAGACTGTCCAAGCCGGGGCTCGAACCGGCAACCTTCCGATTACAAGGCGAACTCCCAACTCTTGAGCCACGATCGCCCAGAATGGGATGTTTGCTTTGAGAGTGTCGATGGAGAAATATAGAGACGGTCAGAAGGAGTTTCAGTGTTTCTGTGGATCAAGAGAAAGCATTTGATAATGGAGAGGAGTGTCAAAGGTGATTTGCAATCGAAGGATAGCAGCACTAGAGAAAGGAAAGGTTTACAAGATAGTAGTGAGACCTGCTATGATGTATGATTTTGAGATAGGAGGCAGAGCTGGAGTTGTCAGAGTTGAGAGGTTAAAATGTTCAATGGGAGTGACCAGTGACCAGTCCATCAGAGAACCAGTTCAGGTTGAGCAGGATGGTGGATATAGCTGCCAGGCAGGAGGAGAAGAGAGAGACCACAGAGGAGGCTCATGGATGTAGTGAAAACGACATGCAGAGGGTTTGTGTGACAGAGGAGGATGCTGGGGATAGGGTGAGATGGAGCCAGATGATCCACCCTGGCAAAGATTTTAGAAATGAATACTTCTTTGCTCCTTTTCATTATCACACCTGGCCTGTTTTCTATCGCGATAAACCCCAAATTATTGTTGGTGACAAAATACTCAATAATTGAATAACACTGTGACAGAAGGCAGGCGCTAGTTATGTGTGAATAATTTGTATTGCCTGCTGTGTGGCCACCAGAGGGTGTATTAAATCTGAAAACTTTTCTAAAATTGCAGCTTATCAAATGTGACTTGGTCAGTTGTTGCAGACATGCAATGCAAGGTGCATTTTCTTTTTTGTGTTGCATTTTTGCTTTAGAAGATAATGTGGTTTATTCTTTAAACAATACACGCTCTCTGAATTTTTTTTTTCAGCTAGTCCCTTAAGCCTTAAATCTCCATCTGAAAAGACATCCATGAAAATAGTCAGCAACAGCTGAACAAATCCTGTTCTCTGTGGATGAGAGACACATGGAAGAATTTTGAAATGCATTAAGTGTCCTCGTCTGCGTCACCAAAATAAAACGTGTTTGGAGGCACCCGTTGCAAAATTTTACATTTTTACCTCCACATAGAACAAACAAGTAAATGGCAGTGAGTCCATAAACACTGCTGTTGAAGAACATTGATGCAGACTCTGTTTACTTTCTTTGAGCAGGCATAGCTCTGTACCCCGGCAAAGCCCAGCTGCTCAGCTGTAAACATCACTACCATGACTACATCCCACCTTTAGTGGACCCCGGCAAGCCTCAAGAAGTAGACTGTAACATAAAAGAAGTGACCTACTTTGGGCCATTTGCGAACGAAACAGAGGTCAGAATTAACTTTTTTTTTATTTGGCTGTTTCTCAGACACAACCCACAAGTCTGAGCAATCCTAAAGATGTGCAGCTATAACATAACTGCAAAATTGTCTCCACTGGATTTACATACTATTATACTGTTACAGAAAAAAGCTCTGGTGGTCCGCGGGCCATCTGACGTCCGTAACAAAGAACTGATCTTCATGCAGTTCAGTCGCAATGAAACAGAGGAGGACTTCAGTGCCATCAATTACATGCTTTTTGCCAAGTTTAGTGACTTGACTGACAGGTAATCATTGTTTAATAAGACACTCGAAGCTTGATGTTTTGCAAAGTGTTAACAGTGATTTGTGTGATAGCAGCATACGTGCCTGTTTTCTGACTGTAGTGCAAATAAATCCGAGTTTATGAGGGACTGTGAGAGGAATTACTCCATGTGGACCTTCTCTGGAGGCTTCAGAACCTGGGTCAAAATGTCATTATTGACAACATCTGGGGTAAAAAATGAAGCTGTTGAGTTTCGACAAGAGGTATTTATGTCCCAACAGTTTACATGTAGTTCCATGCACGATGACATTTGAATTGAAAGTTTTTAATTTGATTATTTATGGTGAATGGTCTAGTCTTCTGTGGTGAAATTCAACGATAAAAGGCCTGAAGGGGCACAAACCGATCAGCTCTACTTTGCCGTCTTTGAGTGGCGAGATCCTTTTATGCAGGAAATCCGACTGGTATGTTCTCACAGAAATTTTCTCCTTATTTGAATTGTGCTTGCACGAATTGCTCATTGTTCGACAAAACTTTGCTTCTTTCCAAACAGATAGTGACTGCGAATGCCTGGAGCTCTATAGCCATCCTCTGTGGGGTCTTCATGGCTCTCTTCAAAGCTGCCAATTTTGCCAAACTCACTATTAAGTGGACTATCAAGATGCGCAAGAGGCATCTGAGGAATAAAGCACGGGAACTGAACCATGTAACCTGAAACACTTTGCAGACAAGACACAATCTTACAATATCCAAACTCTAAGATCTGACGGAGCTGAGCTTTATTCTCACATAGCTGCTTTTTCCAGGTCACTACAGGCACTGTTTTTGTAATCGGTAGTGAGAAATATTAGCACGAGGGCATGCTTATGAATTACATTTGTAGATGTTACTGCTTCTCTTTTAACATGTAAGCTGGCAGTAATAACTGATTATTACTAGATTATTGTTATTGCTAGATTCATTTTCTTTAAGAGCCAATATTTAATTACTGCATTTCAAAAGAAGATGTACTTCACAAACACCTTCTAAAACGTCCAATAAACACTGCGTTTGACACGCACACTCAAGAAAATGTTGCTGAAAGCCAAGACACTTTTAAAACTTCTTAAAAGTTGTTTTTAAGTGTAAAAAAATGTGAACTTTTGTGTTATATCTTGGACTGGTTCAGTTCTGAAAGTGATAATACTATTTTAAAGACTCTAAAGGGATTTCTGAGAACTGTTTTTAATTTGTAGTTTGTTTCTGTAGCATGTATGTTCCAGCAGTGCTGCTGTTTTTCATTTAGATTCAACGTTATGCATCGATATGTTGAAATCTTGCTGTTTAAATGATTTTTCAAAATAAATATGTTTTTACTCTTGTATTTTACTGCCAAATTTAATTTTACACGGTATCAATGGGTAGACTGTCCAGACTTTATATCTTTCCCAGACAAACTGATCCTTGATTTTATCTATATGTTTGGATTTACCTTGAATAGGGGACCACAAATTTGTTAAGTAGAAAAAAAATAGATGGATGGAAAACAGAAGCTTCAAGTTACTGCTGATATATGTGCTTCTACAGTGGGGTGGACTCAGTTTTACACACACTTTATTTTCATTTACTTTTTTGTTAAATAAACAGTACCACAGTGTACTGTATCATGAGCAGTTGTTCATCTGGGATTTAATACTAAGACCTGGGAAGGACTAAATCCTAAATGACAGTGAGTTGTTCAGAAAGTTGTTTAAAAATTATGGAGCTGGAATGGGCATAAAGCACTGGCAATTTAATTTTTTTTTTTTATTTTTATTTATTTATTTATTTATTTATTTGTAAAGTGCCATTACAGTTATTTTTTTCTATTAGACATTTTTGTTTTTTGCTCGGTCTCTGTGTGGCGTCCTGGTTTCCTGAATCCGAAATGGTCCTGAACGCATCTTGGGTTGGTGCTCCGTTTGGGGGCGCGGCGAGGAGGCGGATGTTGTTATTAGCTTCAGCGATGGATGAGAAAATGCAGTAGTCCTACACACATCTGGATGTTGTGAAGGTAGCAATGAGTCACATCTAAGTGTCTACAGTGTGTAAAACCATTCGGTTGTAGTCGGGCTCCCTCATCACCTTTTAATTGCTAATAAGTTAAGGACATTACTGGCATGTTCATGTGGCAGCTATCATGCTGTTGCTAGCTCGCTAACTTACTAGCTTAGCTTTCAATAACAGTTCAAGTAAATTCTGCTGAATAATAATAATTATAATTCGTAATAACATTTTTTATTACTTTGGTAGTGGGATGGTCAGCTCGTATTTAAGCTAGTTTTTGAGTCACGTTATTTTGCTTTTTTGCATACTTACCAGCTAACTGTACAACTAGAAACAGCTAGGCTAACAACAATCAAGGACCCAGGACTTTATTTAACCATAAGCTAGTTTAAAACAGCAATAAAGCTGTCGCTTGACATTTACTATAAAGTTTTTATTACCTTAGTGTGTTTGATAACATCATAATAAAATGTCATGCGACTGGTGGTAAACTTTTGCACAAAGTTAGCATGCTAACTAAAATTTCCAAGTACTTTGGTCATATGTGCATTTGAATTTTAAGTATTTATTTTGGCACAGCTTTGATGATAAAGTACCTTGTTGTGATGAGCTTGGGGAAACGTCAGTAGAAGATGTTCTTTGTGGTTTCTAAATTAGATGAGATCCTAACTGTGGCATGTAAACAAACTGACTTGACATGGAACTTCTTTAACTGCCCCCTGCCTGTTTTCAAGCATTGTAGCACAGCTGCCTGATCTGCTAACATAACTGTGCAGAAGTTCACGGGATATCTAACATTGTCCTCCTGGCTGCTCTTTAGAAAATTAGCAGCTCACTCATGCGTTTTATAAATGTGTTAAAAGATAGCCCTTCAAAGGTATTTTAAGGCACTTCTAAAACAAGAGTATCCATTCTTACTGTCACTATTTTACTTACTTACTGTAACTATTTCACCTGATCACTTCTTCTGTATGGTAAAAGTTGGAAAGTTGTGTTAATGGAAATTGTGCTGTAAAAGCGAAGAAAGTGAGATCGCATAATGCTTCCCGATCATCAAAACAAATTATAATATTATACAAAGATAACTCAAGTAAATACAAAATGTGATTTTTAAATGATGGCTTCATTTATTAAGGGGAAAAAGCTGTCCAAACCCAGTTGGTTTAGTGTGAAAAAATAACCCACTCCGAATCATTAATTAACTGTGATTAATCACATTTTTCAGAAAGCTGAGTTTAGTTTCATAAACCTGTTGAATCAAGAGGTAATTTAAATAGAATTTCTCTGATAAAGTGGAGTAGGCTAAAAAAATCTCAAAAAGGAATATATGATGCCATGATCTAAAGAAACAAAGTCAAATTCACTGGCATCTGACTGGAAAGGATTACAAAGCCATTTCTCTGCAATTGGGGCTCCAGTGAACCACTGTGAGAACCATTAGAAATCTGGAATAGTGGTGAACCTTCACAGGGGCAGTTGGCTTTCCAAAATTATTCCAACAGCTCATCGACCACTATCCAGGAGGTGACAAAAGAACCAAGAACAACATTTAAAGAACTGCAGGCCTCACTCGCCTCAGTTAAGGTGTGGGATCATGATTTAACAATAAGATAGAAACTGGTCAAAATGGCTTACATGGAAGAGATCCACCGCTGATCTAAAACACCACAAAGGCTCATCTTACATTTGCTTATAGAAAATCATCCTGATGATCCCTGAGACTTTTGGGAAAATACTCTGTGGACTGATAAAATAAAAGTTGAACTGTTTGGAAGGTTAGGGTCCCGCTACATCTAATGTAAAACTACCACAATACTTCATAAAATGAACATGTTGGGAGCAAGCCAGCATGGTGGTGTTAGTGTGATGGTCTGGGGCTGCTTTGCTGCTTCAGGACCTGAACATGTAAGTGTGAAAAATATGCAAAAATAGAAAGTCAGGAAGTGGGCCAAATGCTTTTTAATTGAATTGTACCGTGTGTGTGTGTGAGTGTGAGACAAGGTTTGCCCTACTGTTTTTGTCTTTATCCACTCGTCACTCAAATATTCAACTTGTCATTGTTTGTAGAAAGGCTTGACTGCCAGTTTTTCCAGTTTCCAGGGTGGTAGTTTGTTTTTCCATACTAGTATTTTGTCGTTGTATTTAAACATTAGTAGAGCTACTGCATATTTTCTCTCTTTTTCTGAATATTTTTTGGATCCCCAAATTCATAAACCAGCAGTATTTTGGGGATAAAGTAAAATCCTTCATGTGGTCACCTTCTTAAAAACAGGCAGTGTTGGTGTAGACCTTGACCAGCGTTGACTTGTAGCCGGTGTTTATTCCTCCCCCTGTTTGTGAGTGTTGAACACGTCCAGACATCGCTCTGCCTTCTGGCCATAGAGCTGCTCTATCAGCAGACTGGAATTAGACTAGTGATCAGGTTGAACTTTGTTGGTATTTGGGCTGTGGTACCAAAGCATGTTGTTGAATAGTTAGGTGTGGTTGCTCAAAGAAAAAAAAAGCTTTGAGTTCTTTTCATTTTGTTGGTTGACGTGTCACTTTTCTTCATACAGTATGGACACTGTTACAGCCCATAATTATTTGTTCTTGTGAAATAAAACTCAGGTACATCCACCCAGGGAGGTGTCACATAAGTTAAACAACACTCTCTCTTTCCGCAGTAATGGGCTGAGATTCATCTGCGTTCGAAATGACGAGAGACAGAAAGTGCATCCTCTGTGAAACCGTCTATGTCTCCAAGCAGGTAACTGACCCAGAAATTTGATTTACACTATAAATATGTCGACACTTTAAAAACAAAGTAAATAATGATAAGTATTTGATCACCGTGGCATGTATCTACACTCTCAGGTGTGCAAGGTTCTGATTAAAGATACTTGTAGTTAGGTTTATTATACCTATTTTTAACCACCTATGAGATATGAGGGGCTTTTTACTGCCTGACTAAACTAAAACTACGTGTTTTGATGTGTTTCTCTGTACCTCGCCTTAAAAAATGTTTTATTATGAATATGTACCTGCAGGAGATGGATGAGCACACGAGAAGCATGCTCCACCACCGTGAGCTGGAGAACCTTAAAGGCCGGTGAGTTTTTTTCTTTCTTTATTTTGTTACATTTATTTAAAGATAAATTGAAACGTACGTAACAAAAAAAGGTGTTTGATTTCATTACATGACTCGTGACTTTCATGCAATACTGAAAAGGTTCAGGTTATTGCGTCCTGTTTAATGCTGGCTTCACAAAAATACTGGCTTCACAAGACTTTTGCCCAGATTATTTAGGTCATGAGGCACGTGTGCACACGGGCACGTGTACACAGTAATCGAGCAAGTGGATATAGGGGCAGCTGTCTCAACTGTACCACATATATTTAGACACAATCTCTCCGGAACAACAGGCATGACCGTTAGAAGGCAACTGGCTATCTTGTGACTCGCATGTAGATTACTAAAAGCATGTGGCTCTGTCGCTGAGATGGAAGAATCTCTAGAGGAGCTAACTCTGTTTCAGTTACTGGAATTTCATGCTGTTGATGTGCAAAGATGAAATCTTATTGTGTTCATCACCTAAAGCTGAATATTAGTATTTTTTTTAAAGAAAAGAATGTGTGAAGATTTATTTGAAAAGCACCTGTGTAGGAATATGACGGCAACAATAAACTTAAATTTAGCTCCAGCTCGTTACAGTTTTTTTTTGTGAGGTTAAGCTAACCCACAGATTGCATTTTCAGCACTGTTTCTGCAGCTGACGAATAATACTTGAAAAAATATTGATTAGTTGTGTGCCAGCTGCACAAGAGGTCACAAAAAGGCAGCATGCCATGACACAGATTTGAAAAAGAAGTTGAGAAGGAGCCAGCAAAGTCACTGCCCCTATCAGAATCACAGGATGGCATACTTGGGAGAGGTTTTGAAGTGGAGGCTAGAAGCAGCTGCACACAGCTCCAGTTACACAGGCTGTGCATTGGATTGGTCGGTACAATCCACAGGCCTGTGCTAATAACACATGCTGGCCTGAGAGGGGGCTGGGTCCTGGCTCGTGGAACACAGAGTGAGGTCATATACAGACATTGCCTTCTGTAGAGTCTCAGAGCGCAGCGGACACCATCATGAGGGCGCACTAGGCTACAGACGCCGGGCTACTCTCCCCTCCACGCGTCCCAGTGCTGCACTGCTTGGCTGGACATAAGCGGGACAGCTAGATTAGCATGCTGCCTGAGTCCAGCCTTGCTGCTCCTCTTCCTGCCCTCACCCTGCCACCCATGGCCTGCTGAAGAAAGGAGAACACGATCAGGATGATAACGATTATTTTTTATGAGATAAAATTCTAAGTTAGCGACCTCCTGATCTGTAACGGATAGAGAATTTGGACAAGTAATATTTTTAAGGATTGTAGAGTATTCTCCTTTCCTGATTTTATGAAGACTTTAAAGTAACAGAAAGTAGAGCCAGAATATACATTTGCGAGCTCTGCAGGCAGGAAAACCGAACCAGACAAGTTTAGCGCAATGCCCGAAGGAACGATTGAACGTCCGCTCTCTCCTTCCCTCCCCAGGGACTGCGGACATGAGTGCAGAGTCTGTAAGGTGAAGGTGGTGAGTCTGACTGATTATGCCAGCCACATTTCCAGCCCCATTCACAAGCAGAATGTGGAGGCTGCTGACCAGAAGCCTCCTGGGCTCGACCATGAAGAAGACTACTTCGATCAGGAATTGGTGGACTTGATTGAAAAGAGAAAAGAGAAGATCAGGTAAAAGAAAAATAGCTACTCGTTTGGTTTAAACACAAAATGTTGTCTAGGATTTTAAATCAAAAGTCTCTGGGACAGTCACAGATGACTTTTATGAAGCTTTTATGATTTAAATAGTAGTGATACCTTACAAGCTTGTGTATGTGTGTGTGTATATACACCATGTATAGTCACATTTTGCTCAGTGGTGCTCAGAGGCCTCTTTTAGCCACAGCTTCACATTATGCTGCAGCTGGAGTCGTATGTCAGGACTGAAGGCTATAAAAAAAGCATGACTGCACATACAGGGTTCAGACACAAGCAGTTTGATGCTTTATTAAAGAGTAAAACACAAAAACCTTCACTTCAGCCCTTTTTTGTACTTTAATTTCTAAAATTCATGTTTTTTTTAAGCCAAAACTAAAATGTCACACTAATTGCAGTATTAGACTATTTCTTCAAATGAGTCTTTTCTATGCATATTTGGTATAATCCCCCAAAATACCTTATAATAATGTGTGATTGCTGATCCATATGAAGATATGTGAAGGAAAACGCTGTCAATTTGTCACATACCAGACATTTTCCCTCTGCTGGTTGGTGCATGTAATTGTCAGGAAGACTCTCTGAAATCATAATTTTATTAATGCATTTTTAATTTAAAGCAAATGAATTGCTCTAATAATGACTTTCAGCGTCAAACAAACTTTTGAAATTATTATGGCAAACCTGTAGGTGGGATTATTTGCTTTTGATGTGAAGTCTAATAAAAAAAAAAAGTTAAAACAATCGAAATTTTCCATCCAAATTCACTCTTCTTCTTTAAGCTTGACAGTGTGTATTGTATCACCCACACAGAGCGGCAATCCTCCTCACGTATTTCTAACTTTAGTTCTTTCTCTCATTTTGTGTTAATGCCTCATATATTATTACTTTTTGTTTTGAATGTTGCAAGTTGGATGTAGGGGCAGCTGTAAATATTTGCTTGTATTTCATTTATATTACTGTTATTTCCAGAAAAGAGAAGGAAGCTGCTGCTGCAAAGCTAGCAAAAGAGGAAGAGGATAAAAGGAGAAAGGAGGCGTTTCAGCAGAGGTTAAAGGAAGCTAAAGAGCGTTACTCCTTGCAGCGTGGCTGGCAGCAGCCGGGACAGGGATTCGGTGGGTCTAGTCACCACAGGACTTGGTACAAAAGCAACCAGTATGACTCCAAAGCAGGGGAGATACAACCCTGGAACCAGAGGAAACAGGGGAAGAGCGCCACCTGGCATGCTCAGGAGCCCCCCAACTTAGAGAGGTGGGCATCTGGAGAGTTTGCTGGTAGAAGCTCAGATAGTCAGGAAGCTCGAAGCAACAAGACGTGGGGTCATTGTGCATTTCCTGGCAAAAATGAAAATCGATTTCCGTGGCTCAGCAACGGAGGCAGTAGAAATGGGCTCTATGGGCAAAACAATATTTCCCAGTACACTCAAAAGAACCGGCACATGAGCTTTTTGGAGGCTCCTCGTATGTATCCACCTCCCCCTGTCTCTTTGGCCCAGGCTGTGAATCAGTTTCAGAATACAGGTAATGACCAACCAGGTCAGGCCAGTGCTGGGCTACAGAAGGGGGATGGCCAACCAGCAGAATCTGATATTAATAGCAGTAAAAGCTCTAAGACTTTGGGCAGCAATCCGAAGATTGACAAATCCTGTCGCTGGTCACCCTATCCTGTGAAGGGTTTAGAGTCTGTGCCACATAAAGATACCGGTCCAAAATCATCTGAGGAATACCCAAGAGCCCCCAATCCTCAAAACAAAGCACTGGAAGCCACTGGTTTTAACAGCCAGTCACAATCTGAAAAGGAATCAAGTCTTTTGCCTTTAAGTAGACTGGAAGAAAAAGGGAGTCACAAAACAAACCCTGCAGTCAAACCTAGAGATGGGAGCAGCAGTAGCAGTAGAAGCAGGAGTTCACAGAGAGATGGCCACCAGAATTCAGCGTATAATTGGTACAATCAGAATGCAAATAAGTCATTGCTAGATCGGAAAATGTCCTCAGCTCCTGGAATCAGCAGTGTGGCTCATCTCAGCAAGATCCCCAGTCAGGCTCAAGTGCAATCAAAACCAACTGGAATCCAGAGTGAAGTCAAGGCTCCACTGACTGGGTCCTTTCAATCACGGCAACAGAAGCTCCCAGAATCAGTTAAGCATGCCAAACAAATTGTGTTAGAAAAGAAGGGCTCTTTAAATACATTTGGTAATAACGTAAAAGTGGAAATGACACAGCACAGTGTCGAGGAGCCGCAAACGAATCAGGTACAGAGTCAGACTGGAGTGAACAAAGAGATGAGCTGCAGGCAGAATGCAGTAAAATCAGTGTTACCTGATCCAGTTGGGTCAGAAAAGCTTGCTTTGACATCTTCAGACAGCAGTCAGTTTCTCCAGTCACTGCAAGTTAGCACCTCTACTGTGGAGACCTCCAAGCTGGCAGAATCAAGCAGGGAATACGAGGAGAACAATAAGAAAGTGGAAAAGCAAAGCTGCTCAGTTGTTGCAGATGAGGCCATGCAGGTCAGTGAGGCAGGGCAGAGCTCAGAGAGTGACACCTCCAGAAGTGGTGACGCACAGACTCATGCATCAAGTCTGTCCAAACTTGACCTGCCTCCAGTTTTAAAACGTGACCTCACCAAACATATCAGCTCCAAGAGCAAAACAGTCGGCCACGAGCCCAACCTGAACATTGCCAGACGGGTGCGTAATGTGAACGAGTCGCGGAGAAGCGACACCGAAAAGGATTCAGGGCTCAAGCCAACTGTGCGGCAGCTCATCAGCTCCTCTGGGTCTCGGCGCAATGTTAACTGGGAACAGGTGTATCACGAGGTCAGGAAGAAACAAGACAAAGGAAAAGGCATGCCAAGGTGAAATTATAATCTCATCTTTAAATTTTTTAATACATTTTGATTTCGATTTGATTTCAGTTAATACAAGTTTATGTTCTGTCTTTCAGGTTTGGCATTGAGATGGTTTCATATGAGCAGGAGTACCAGAGCCAAGAGGAGGGTGACATACCGCTGCTGGAGGGTTTCCAGTGGGAGTCATTGATGGACGTCTCTTACCAGGGCCCCTCACGAAAACGCTCCTTATCAGAGAGTAGCCTCGCTCCTGCGTCCACGCACAACCTCTTTACATCCCATATATCAAAGGAAACCTCACAGAGAGAAAGCTTCAACTCAGAGCAGCAGGGATCTACAGTTAATCCAAATCGCAAGTCTTCTCTAGGAAATCAAGACTGTCAGTCTCAGCCAGAGGTTGGACAGATGCTCGTTCATCTCGAGGCCAAAGCTCAGAACCAGACAGACAACCTAACATCAGCCCTCCAGCGGTCTGACTCAGTGCTCGGGGACAGCAGTTCAGGGACGGAGCAGTGCGATGGTCTGGGAACAGCAAAGAGGCGGAGAGCAGCCGGGGTGAGCTTAGGAAACAGTGTTCTCATTTTTATTTGTGTATTTGTTTTTTGAAAGGACAAGCTGAATATGTCATCGTGACTGCTTTCTTTCTTCTCTGTAGGACGCTCTGAGTACAGAGTCTTCATGCATAGAACATAATAGCAAAAGACAGAAGGTCAAATCGAAAAGAGGTTAGTAGGCTAAAAAAACCCAAGAATCTCTGGGGTTATAATTCATTTTCCTGTCATGGTTTAGCTGCTTGTTTTTCACATCTGTGTTTTGGGCTTGCTGCAGAACGTTCGCACATTGACCAGCTGTTGGCGGTGTCTCTGCGGGAGGACGAGCTCAGTCGCTCCCTGCAGACTGTGGACACCAGCCTGATCCAGGCCCGGGCTGCGCTGGAGGCCGCCTACATGGAAGTGCAGCGTCTCATGGTGGTTAAAGAGCAGGTCTGCACACAGCTGAACTCTATTATTCAAAAACTCTCTCTCCGCACAGTTACATGCTTTTAGGTGTTTAGTGTCTAATGCCAACGCATTATAACAAAAAGGGCCTACACCTAAGGACTCACAGAGAGTTTTTGTGTTGGCAAGCATTTTGTTGTCTTGCCAGCTACTTCACATTAATATATAACCACAAGTCTCACTATTTAAACGATGGTCTTGCGTTCCATGTGAATTTAATTTACTTCTAAAAGTTAGGGATTAACGTTAGGATTTATACTTTCTATGCAGTTTGTCTTTGAAGATAACATGTTCCCTGCCTAACCATTGTTTTGTATGGCTTTGTCTTTCACAGATGACTGTAGAGATGAGCACATTAAGAAACAAGCGCATTGAGTTACTAAAAGGGATGCAAGGTAAAAACATGTGTAAAATACATTTGGTCACTTGTACCAAATGTCTATTACTACAAATTACTACACACTAGATTCAATTAAAAGCCAGTTCGTATTCTACTATAGTTAAAAATAAGTTTATTATATTTGTAGCAGTAATGGAACAAATATAGTTTACAGAAGAAGCTATGATTGGTGGAATAAGCTTTTTAATCATGGATTTCTTTTTATACAGGTACGATGGAGGAAGCACCTGAGATCAAACTGAAAGAAGAAAAGATGGATACATTTGAAACTGAGGCACACGTACCCTCCTCTGTCACACTTTCCTCTCTTGTGGAAACTGCTGTCCACAGTCCCAATCGTGCTGCAGAGTGTGGCTCTCCCCCCTCCTCCAGCCTTCCCTTGATGTCTGTAGCTATCAAGCAGGAGCCCCTGTCCCCAGTTCATATCAGCTCAGAGCCGGACCTAGCGGACGCTTTGACCAACTGTGCTCACAGCACCACCCCGGAGCTGCCGGTCACTCCTGCCAGAGCCTCCTCACCAGGTAACATTGCTTTTCCCAGACCCTAAAACAGCATCCCAGATCTTACATCTCATTGATCACTGTGATCAGTGATCTCTCTCACTGATCAATGAGCTCACCTAGATGTCTAAAAGACCAACAAAAAGTAAAAAGCGTTAAAAGGTTTTTATGTCACTAAACTAAACACAATACAAAAATCAGCTTTGCAAATATTTTACAAGCATTCTGGACACAGTGTGTTTATCATGAGAAATACTGCATGTGAATCTAATCTTTACAAGTTTTTACACATACTGTTTGGAAGAGTCCATCATGTGTTATTTGTATTACTTGAATAAAAGGATATTGTTACGTAGGAGATTTTACTAAATAAAGTAACAGACAATTTTGGGTTATTTGTGCTGCTTGTTGCAGATTTCGCCGTCAACTTCCAGGCTTCTCCTGAAAGACACCCTGAGCTGTACCCGTCGAACTTTAGAGAGCCTGCAGACTCCAAGGAGAAGTCGCTAACACTTATTGAGACAACGGAAAAAGCCATACAGACAGCAAGGAACAGTCTCACCTCTTTAGCTGACACAAAAAGCCCCCTTAAGCCTCTATTACCCATTAGAGACTGTGAGGTTAATGACTCTGCAGACATCCCATCCTTTAAATCCCCTTTAGCCCCCTCAATCCTTAATATCCCTGCCTCTCCATCAGAGCTGAGGACTGGAAAGCGCGTGAGGAAGCTGAAGAAGAGGAAGGCATTGAAGAAGGCTCAGGGGACAGAGCAGTTTGAAAGCAGTGACACTGAGATGGATGAAGAGGCCTCACGGCCGAGATGCCCCCGAACGCGTAGGAGACCTAGCGGAGGCTCTCAGGTCAGTACGTCCAGTCTCCCTACAGAAGACAGAGAGGGTGACATGAACATAGAGGGTGATAAGAAGCCACTCAAGATGCTGTTTCCAAGTGCCAAATTAGAGAAGGCAGAGCAGAAGTCCCCAGAAGAGCTTCCTCATGAGGCCACCGCTGATATTATGGTGAACTTGGATTCAGAGGAAAGCATGGAGGTCACTGTTGCCGGACAGCAGCCCCAAGTGAATGTTCAAGTTCAAATCCCCCCTCCAGCCCCAATCGCAGACTCCTCCAGTCCTGAGCCACGGAGCCTGGCCTGCAACGAGGTCTCCTCCACCAGTGACATGGATTTGTGTAAATCATCTGAGAGGTGAGTCGCTGTCGCAATTTCAGCTCAGTGTGAACTCATATGAGCAAAAATACTTGTTTCTACAGACTTAAAGACTTAAGTGGGATTTAAAAAAAGCTAATTGCAAAATACACTTTTTTCCTAAATTATAAGATGCACAACTGGGTTTCAGAAAGGTCAGATTTCATAAGAACAAACTTTTAGATTAAACTCTAGCTTTTCTCTCAACAGTGACATGCCATTTGTCATCACTTTGCCCAAGAACTCATCAGGTACGTTCATCTCTGGAGAGCAGTCGCTATGATTAAAGTCGGGTCATACTTAACCAAACACAGTTTGTACTTGTATTGTTCACATTATAAGTGACAGAAATAGTTATGTTAGGAGTGAGATAGCCTTAAATACACATAAACGTACAAACAGTAGTAGTAATAGTAGTAAGTAGTAATATTTCTATGTTATGAATATCACACTCAGCAAATAAAAATAGATTCCAGTGTGCCCAATTTACTTTTTATGGGCAAAGTATTCATAGAGGTGTTATCTGAGGACATGCATGAGTATGCAGAGATAACTACTAGAAGACACATACACAAATACGATGCTTTGTAAACTTTTTTTTTTCTGTAAAGAACCACATAATTGGATCCATCTTTTGAATTAGAAATGTTAAAATGATCTGGACAGGCCCCTTATGAGTGGATGTACCTGCTGTAAGATCATTTATGTCAGTTTCCTCACTGTGTGTTTGATTTTTAAAAATGTTCCTTCATGTTTGTATTTTCCAGATGCATCATCTGACCATGGTGAAGATGAGATGCCCACTGACGGGCTGTTTGAGGGCCACCAGGAGGCGGTGAACGCCATGCACATCCACAACGGCCTGTTGTACACGTGCTCAGGAGATCGAACCGTCAAAGCCTTTGACTTGGTGGTGAGTTGTGAATGAAATAACTGCTGCTATTTGCCAGGATGTGCCTGAATATCTATTATGGAACAACGTTGCAACTTTGCTTTTCTTAAATTTTGTCGTAGAGTCATAAATGCGTTGGTACGTTCGAGGGTCACAGCTCCAAAGTGAGCTGCCTGTTGGTCTCAGCGGCTCCAAGCCTGCATCATCGCCTTTATTCTGGTTCCAGTGACCAGATCATACGCTGCTACAGCCTCAGGGTAAATCACAGGCCTTTTACTTAAACTGCCATATGTTAGTGTCACAGCAACATTGGATTATTGACACTCTGTATTTCGCTCTTGTCCACAGACACGGGAACTCGAGCAGCAGTTCTCTCTGTCTGATCGAGTCCTCTGCCTCCACAGCCGCTGGAAAACTTTGTATGCTGGTCTGGCGAATGGCACAGTGGTGACCTTTAACCTTAAGGTGAAAAATTAAGCACAAGCAGGAATGTCTGTAAAATAATGGCATTGGAAGCAATTAAGAAATAATGTGGAAACGGCCAATGTGTTGAGCTAAAAATGCTGCCACAGTGCTTGTACATTCTCCTATATGTGACAGAAACTGCAGCCCCATCAGTGTTAAATCACATACCTCGAGTAGTTTGCACATATTACTGACTTTAAGTGTGCCCTTAAATGAAAAGGTTTTGCAGCTACTTGTTTCTGCAATGATAGAAAGAAGAATCATCATCGTGAAGTGTGCTTCACTCGATGTTCATTTTGCAATTGTTTGTTTAGACAAACAAGCAGATGGACGTGTTTGAGTGCCACGGGCCGCGGGCCGTGAGCTGTCTGGCCTCATCGCAGGAGGGAGCCAGGAGGATCCTGCTGGTGGGCTCCTACGACAACACCATCAGTGTGAGAGACGCCAAGAACGGACTGCTGCTGCGCACTCTGGAGGGACACACCAAAACTGTGCTCTGCATGAAGGTAGATTACATCTGAGCTTCAACAGAGCAACTGCATTACTGCTGGAGTAAATTTCATGATATTCAAGACAACAATGACAGGATGGCATGTTGTAAACCTTGATGTTTTGTACTGTTAAAAAATATAATACACAGATTATCTATGTTTGTATGCAAATTTGTGTCTTTTGTGAGTGTGTCTTCTCTTCTGCTGCTTTTTCCCAGGTGGTCAATGATCTGGTATTCAGCGGATCCAGTGATCAGTGTGTCTACGCACACAACATCCATGTGAGTCACTGTTACAGTTTTGCGTCTTTAATTTCAGTTATTCACCATTTGAAAAAGAAGCCATGTGAAATGATTATTTTCTTACTTTGTCACAGACAGGTGAGCTTGTGCGGGTTTATAAGGGCCACAGTCATGCTGTTACAGTAGTGGCCATCCTGGGGAAAGTGATGGTGACCGCCTGCCTGGACAAACTGGTCCGTGTCTACGACCTGCAGGTTAGCATCGTCACACCATCTGTCTTTTAATAACATAAACTGCTCATGAATTTCTTTATTTATTTAATATTGACATGCCATTGCACAAGAAAATCTGAAAGCACGCTCTCTCCACAGACTCATGACCAACTGCAGGTCTATGGAGGACACAAGGACATGGTGATGTGCATGGCTATCCACAAGAACATGGTGAGACGCGCTATTTCAAGTGTTGTTTAGACACCAGTTATGACTTAATAACTCATCTATTTGGTTCTCATACAGAATATTTTTGAAAAACAAATTGTAAAGTTTCATTGCTGATATGAGGAATTTCTAAGCTTTAATGTTGTCACACACCTCTACTGGGTCCTAAGTGATGATTGAGAGCGATTGGCTTTCTACAAGACATCTCTTTTCATAAAATTGTCTGTGTTATATCTCAGAAGGCTAAATCCTAACTCTAATTTTGTGTGTTTCAGATCTACACGGGTTGCTATGATGGCAGCGTGCAGGCAGTGAAGCTAAACCTAATGCAAAACTACCGCTGCTGGGTAAGACGTGTCATGGAGCAATGCTGAGAAATTTATGGATAAGTTGTGTTCCAGTCCCGTCTTTTCCTTCTGAGCTTCTCATTTTGTTTGGTTATTGGCGTTTTGTGTTTCCAGTGGCATGGCTGTTCACTGGTCTTTGGGTTGATTGAGCATCTGCAGCAGCACCTGATCAACGACCACACCAGTGCCAACTTTCAGACGCTCAAGTGCCGCTGGAAAAACTGTGAAGCGTTTTTCTCTGCGCGCAACACCTCCAAGCAGGTATAAACACATTCAACAGAACTCAACACACAACATTTTCTTTCTTTTTGGACAGATGCAGTCAAAGTCATTTGTTCTCCATAATGAGCCATTAGTATTTTTTTTCTTATTGTTGCCCTGCTCTTCCTAATAACGTTGCTTAGTTCATTGAGGTATGCACAGCTTTCTTAAGGCTCCACCACAGCATTTCAGTGAGGTTGAGGTCTGGACTTTGACTGGATTGTTGCAAAACTCAGAAGAGTTAATGCTCAGCCCTGTGACTCCGCTCCACCACCGTGTTTGACAGTCGGTGTTTCAGCTGATATGCTGTGTTTGTTTTTCACCAAATGTGGTGCTATGCATTATGGGCAAACATCTGCACTTTGGTCTGGTCTGTCCAAAGTTAACATTGTTCAAGACGTCTTGTGGTTTGTTCAGATAAACATTTGAAAACCTTTCTTTTAGAGAGAATAGGCTTTCTCCTGGCAGTCCCTCCAAGCAACTGTCATGAACTTTAACCTATTACATGCTAACTAAGGCCGTAGACTCTGAAATGTAGCTGTTGGGTTTTTTTTCCAATTTCTGTAAGTATTGCACGATCTGACCTTGGGGTGTGTTTGCTCGGGCACCCACTCATTCAAAAACACCTGAATGCTTCAGACCAGCAGACACACAAAGCATCAACTTTTATTAGAGGTGGTTTTATTTATTTATTTACAGATGATTAGTTAATTGGGTACATTTGATTAGCAGCACCTGGCTGCTGCTTACCCTCTTAATTCCCGTGGAAGCAGTAAGAGTGTACTTTGTGTTTTTTGCTTGACTGTGTGTACTGATACAATAAGGATACTTATATTAAACATAGCCCAAATTTCAAATCTTCATTTCGACATATATGCAGATCATCTTTATGGCCCAAAAGCTCTAAAATGCTCATGTCAAACAGGAAAAACTCCTGTCTGCTAGTAGCAGCCAATCAGTAGACAGATAGATTTAAAATAGCTTGTGTTAGTCAGACGGTGAAACACCAAGGCCCACTATAATATAAACTTTCAACTGCAAATCCAGCAAAGCTAATTTGTGCTATTTTAATAAATATGGAGCTGAGGGACCATAAGAGGACCACAACAACCTTTCCACTGTCACAAATAAAGTGTAAAAACAAATCATGTCCTGTTAGAATCTATAAATGATTCTAAAGCAATACATAGCAGGAACTTCATATTTAATGAGTGATGCTGTGTAAATATGCATTGTAATATAACCTCCTATTATATAAACGCTTACATATGCTTTGGTTGAGTACATACAAGTTTTAGAAGCTGATTTAGAGGCTGTGACTTTGTGTGTTGCAGGGAATGCTGATGCACATGCAGAAACATGCTGAGGAGGACACTGAAGTGGAGCCTTAAAGCTTCTGGTGGGAACGCCGTTTCTCCCTGAGACTTCTCTCCTTTCTTGTAACCTTTACCCTAATGTTACCCTCCCATATTGGGAGGCACGCTCTTGGGACCCACTTACCCTTAGCAGGGCTCTCGTCGAGCCTGGCGAGTGGCATCTGACAAGTCCATCCTTTATGTTGGAATCCAACCATAATACAGTTACAAAAAAGGAGGGTTGGTTGTGCTGTCATGTTTTTTTTTAACTTTCTACAAAACACACCTTCCCCTTTTTTAGTCTGACCATTACTTCTTCTTGTCAATGACCAAAGAAAGACAAAGAAACACGTGACTTTTGTTTATTGAAGAAACTTCAGCGTAGCCGGTATCTAAGGGAGTTGCCACGCTTTTCCGATGAAACGCCAACAAAAAGCAGTTATCGTCTTCCAGATTGGTTGGCTACAATATGGCATGGGTTAAGAGATGTTTTTATCGTTGTTGTGCAGTTGTTGCGTGTCACGTTGAGCAACCTGTAGTGTGTTTTTTTTTTTTTTAAATTAAAGTTACCACTTATGACAATGAGCGATTTAAAGTTTTGGAAATTCGTGGTGTTGTCTTTGAGGCTGCGTTTAACAGTGTGATTATTTGTTTTGAGGGAATTTAATTGAAGATTGATGTATTTAATGTTTGGTTTTTATTTTCTAAAAATAAAAAAACTCAAGTTCTTACAATCTCGTTGGGTCGTTTAGGATTACATTTATTTATTTGTTGTTGCTCAGTCAGGTGATTAGTGCGTTAATCGGGACTGTGTTGAAGGATTTGTCCTTTGAGAATTGACATTTGCTGTGAAAACAGAACCAAGATGTGAAGTATGTGTGCTAATCTGTGTGGATTATTTCCTCGTCGTTGTCAGCAGAGTGTTTAACCCTGTCCGGCGAACCTTGTTTTCCAAGCGTGAGTGTGAGGTGCTGTTTTTATGTCACATTCTTGTGGATTTATTTTGTATTTGGAGAATCAAGCAGAAGGCACCGGAGCTGTATTTGTTTTCCACAGTTGTCTAATAAAGTGTGGAGACAACGGATGTTTAGAGGAGGTGTTCGATGGAAGATTTCGAAGAGAAGATTTTGGATTCATCTCCCATGCCATACCTCAACCTCTTGAAAACAGGTGACTAAATCTTCTGTTAAAAGCCCAGCTGTTGTTCTCTTTGGCAGACTTGGTTTGAAGGTTGCAGCTCTCCGGGTTGCGTTATCTTTCTTTCTTTTTCTTCTTTTTTTTGAGGATTTGCCCTTAGCCGAGTTAACTTGACGTTCTCACTCGTTATTTATGATCGAGAAAAGCGTGTGCGTCACCTCTTACCTGGCATTCCTGAGTTTCTTCAAGTTTTTCTGTTGTTATCAAAGTTATGAGATGTTTTTTAAGAAAGAGAAAGTTAATAAAAATGTTTGCAACATCAGAAAAAATGCTGTATTTTTTATGGTGTTTTCTTCTTATTTCACTCAGTGTTTACTGAAATTTGCATATTTGTCACAGTTTCACAACTTAATTACTGGTAACGCAGTCAAATCAGTAACTACACATTTATTCTTTTGGTTAAAGTGATTAAAAATGCAGTACACTCATTAGACCAAAGCCTTAAGAGGAAAATCACAAAAAAAACCAAAGCTGCAGTTCAACCCATTAGCCTTAGTCTTTAAAATCCAATTTGGAAGAAAGAAAAAACCCATTGCTTCTCAGTTTTCTTCTTGTTTTTCATCCATCCACAAATAGCACTGGAGAACTGGACAGTTTTTCAGCTGAGATAAACACAAGAAGCCTGAGTTTTTCACCAGAAAACAATATATACAATATGTTTTTTACTGATGGGTGGGATTATATGTGATTGAGTCCAGGCTGATCGATCAGGTGGATTCATTGCTTACAGAAAAAAAAATCAGCAAATAAAACAAAAACTTAATGAGGAAACAGTGATATTTTCAATCCTTGTTAGGCCCTACTTGTACAGATTCTTAGTTAATAACAGGTTCGAGAGTAAATCACAGTTTTTATTCACTGTCCACCAGAGAGCCCAGTTCACTGGAATGAATACAGGAAGAAAGGCCTTGCTGCTCAGTTTGATAAAAGGAGAAGAAAACACAGGGAGGCTGAAGGAGAAGATGTTAGCTGGGGATATGAATGGTACAGAGGTGGGTTTGCTGGGTGAGGCTCTGTGAGGTATTATGACAGAATAAAAGAGGTCGTATGTGTTTGCTGCCTGAGATGGTACAAATGTTAATGGTAAGTATGTATTAAAAAAAAAAAAATCAGAACAGAGCTTATGACTGAGACTGATATTTTGATGAGAGAAAGAGGTGGGAGGACAAAGGCAGAGAAGGAAATGCAAAAGGCCTGAGACCTGCTGAGAAAAATGGAAAGATCAAATGAAAGGACATTTTGGAGTAGAAGGAGCAGAGCTGGAGGTGAGGTGCATGAAGGCTAACGGTAGTCAGGCACACTGAGTTTTGAGGTAAAGGCTGGCAGGTCTGGTCCTCGCATGGAGTGGAGCTCACCTGGGAGATGGTTGGGCTTTCTAGGCGTACATGGTCAGCTGGAGCCACTAAAGATGGACACAAGGAAGAGGTTCATTGGATTACAGAGCTACCAGTGCTGACCTTTTAAATAAATATATCTACATCTGTGTTTTATAATCCAAGATTCGTACCTCCAGGACACTGAGTCTGATGGTACCATCTCCATCCTTATCAAAGGCCTGGAACGCCCCTGAGAAGAGAAACATCACAATGCAGCTGCAGTTCAACACGAGTGTGGTTCATCTCATATAAGGGGCAAAAGAAATGAAACTACACTTGGTTTTAAACACAAAGAAATGACAAAAACAATGTTTGGAGGAACAAATGCCATTTTTACTAATCCAGTGGGCCTGTCAGTCATGTCAGAAGAAAAGTTTGGATACAAATGATAAAGTACATAGAAACACCACAGTCTAATCTGATTAAACTGACTATACTGCGGGGACTCTTCCTATAGCCTCCTATGCATTCTAGAGAACATAGAGTACACGCATGTCAGTACCTCGCTTCAGTTTTTAGATGATTTTTTTTTACATTCTTACGTATTTAGTAAGAGTTTTAATGGCAAATGAAGCAAATTTATGCAAAAAGCTTTTATTTAGGGCAAAAAGGTTCTGGTTTCAAATCCAGTCTGAGGCCTTTCTGTGTGGAGCTTCCTCCTACAGCCCCAGAACATGCATGGAGTTGGGTTAAATGGTGATTCTAAATTGCTCGTAGGTGTGAATGTGAGCATGAATGGCTGTCTGTCTCTATGTGTATTACCCTGCAACAGACTGGCAACCTATTCAGTTTACTCCACCACTTGCCCGATGACAGCTAGGATAGCCTCCAGCCCCAAACCCTGATTTGAGTAAGTGGAAGAAAATGGATGGATGGAGTCAGTATTTACAGTGTTGAGGTACTTCTTCGTTACTTCTGCAGTTTTCTGTGGGTTACTGGATATCATCTTCTGGGACATAATGATTGATGGTGATCCATTCCTGCCATTCTGCACTCCAACGTGATCACAATTTGTGGGCTTTTTAAGAACTATCCCAAAAAAGCCCTAAAAATCCACCCTTAAAAAGCAGGTTAAAGACCACAGCCCCACTAGTTGTGATCAGCTTGGGAGCACTAATAAAGCAGGAATGGATTGCCATCAATGAGGTTTTGGTCCATAAGCTGATATCCAGAGAACTGCAGATGTAAAGATGAACTCTTTGCATAAATTTGATTTATTTGCCATTATAAAATGCTTATGATTGTTCTTCACTCTAACTTAGAAACATGTAAAAAAAAACAATAGTTTGAATAAAAACTGAAGTAGCAAACTTTTGGCCATGACTGTTAACTTTCCTTTAAGGTGAGGTACCGTAAGCAGACCCACTATCTTTCAATTACATCTCATTATTTATTTAACTTTTAAGTTTTTGTATGGTTCAGCCTATTAATCAACATTTTCCCAAAATTCAACCTGAATTATTTGGCATCCTTGGAAACTTTCAAATGCATACACTTAGGGACAAGAAGGGAAATGTGCTTTTTTTGTTGTTGTTTGGTGTAGAGGTTGTTCAGTCTCTCAAATGTCAGAAAAAAACATGAACTCCATCTCACTGACTTACTGAACATGGCTTCGAGCCGGACCAGACAGCTGATGAAGCTGTCGAAGTCGATGTTCATGCTCTCGTTTGCGTAGCGCATGGTGATGATGTCGTAGAGCTGGTTGTTGAGACGGAAGCCTGAGCGGGACATGAGACACATGACTGTACAGCGACAACAACATTTAGAGGATGAGTTGAAGCTGTAATTTCACATATGTCATATAATATACCTCATTTCTTTATATTTGGAGTGGAAAATGGGAAATAGGTGCAGGTACACAGAAATAGATGATATAAGGAAAAAGCTGTTTGTACAATTCTAAGGAGCTTGAAAGTCAGTATCTGGTATGACTTTTTCTCCCTGTGTCCTTTCCTTAAAATAGCTTCTTGACAGCTCCCCTTCTACTGAGATCATCCCTTGACTTGGGTGCATTTTTATGCTTGAATGATTCATAGGTCAATGTTAAGTGGCTAAACAAACAAACAAATCATTCCTCTGAAAATGGTACGGTATAAGGACTGGACTAAAAATAAATAAAAAAGCTGCAGATGTCCAAAGAAAATCTCAGAAAGCCTGAAGAACTATTTTGCTCAAGACCGCTTTATAAATTATGAGTCAGAAACGAGATGTGGTTCAAGACTTTTGCACAGTACTGTATTTGTGTTTTATGCTATTACCTGCATCATTGACAGCATTCCTCATCTCGTAACTGTTGATACCGGACTGGTCGGTGTTATAGTGTTTAAAAATTCCCTGAAAGAAATCGGGTATGATCGGTATGTATGACAATAAGCTGAGCAGAAGCTTAATGGAGAACGATTCTAGAATTTCTGATATAATAATAAACTGAAAACTCTTTTCTCACCTGCCACTGTTTGATCTTATTCCACAGGTGTCTGAACTCCTGAAGGTTGAGTCTACCGGTCCCATCCATCTGAGGAGACATAGTTAAGACTAAAATGGTGTACCGTGTCAGTCGTACTGTCGCATTTGAGTGGTGCAACAAGGTTTTTCTCAGTTAGGTAAATTGAGCCAAATGAAATGGGGAAAAAATCATAAACTTGCCAAAGTAAACACACAGACTGCTTAAAACCACACAAAGTTAGAGGTTAAAAGCAACTGTCACTGTTTTGTGACTGAAATGAGGCCTAAGCCCCATGAGCATCCATCACAGACCCTGCCTGGGTCTCGGCAGGTTGTGCCTCCTACAGACAACACAGCCAGCCCGATGCACTCGATACAAAGGATACGTCCATCAGAGCAATCATGCTCCTGCAGCTCTCCAGGCTGAAACCCTCCGTCTTCAGGTCCTTGTCTGGGAACGTAAAGAGTGAAAACACTTAGAGGACGACAGTTAAAGACAGCATGCTGCTATTGGCCTTTCCTGAAGTTTTTGCTGAAGTTTCCCAGCAATAAAGCTGCAGCTTTCAGTTAAATTCCTGTGTGTGAGTCCTGCATTTGGGTCCTACATCCTGCCTGCCACACAGCAAACTATGACAGCTGTGTTCAATTCCCTTAGTTACCTGCATGTGTATAAACAGCCCCGAATTAGATAAAAGGTTGAGAAAATTGGTGGCTGATGGATCAAGCAGGGAATTGCCTGCTGTGGACTGATGTGTGCATGTGTCCTGTAAGTTTTATAATGACGGAAAGTTCAGCCTATCAGACTGGACTTACGCTTGGTGATCACTCTGTTGAGAACGTTTCTCAGTTCGTTGGCTGTTATTTCCATATCCTGTGAAAACAAGAAGAGCAGAGGGGGACACCAATAAAGAAGAGACAGGAGATTAATTTCCAAAGTACAGCAATCGCCTAATGTTTTCTGCTAATGAAAAACACAAAATGTTCTGTTTTGGGGGTTTTAAATTTAAAGCCATTCTCCTCGTCTTTCTGTACTGACCTCGCCGCCTATCTCCTGAAAAATAGTCCGGAACTGCTGGTCCTCCTCGCTCTCTTCCCCCGCTGAAGCTGGTGCTGGCTGAGGCGTCATTGAGCCACAAAGCATAAGAAGGAAAAACTCTGAAGATGATCCTTTCCAAGTTATTTGTTCTTTACATTACAAACTGGTTATATCCACAATTGCAGAACAAAATAAGATAAACTAAAGCAGCTGAAGCTTTTTGCTGCTTATTTCTGTAACTTGCCAAAGTAACCAGACACTTAGATATACTTGGAAGAAATATTGAGGCAATCCCTGTGCTGCAGTAGCTCTACACACTCTGGAAAACTAAGAGGACACTTACCACTGGATGGTCAGCCTCGATCCTGTTCTCTATCTCCCTGAGTGAAGACGAATAAACAGCAGTCACCACGGTGACACCATCATCTCATCTGGACTATAAGCCTCTGCTTTTTTTTCCCTTTTCTTACTGCAGTCATCAAATTTATTCTCATCAAATTTTGCATGAATTATGTTGATGTGCTGAATCTGTAAGTCATCTGACAGATTTATTATAAAGGAGTTTATAGGCTTATAGTCCCCAAAGTCACATTGCACTAAAATATGAAAATGATTGCATAAAACGCTTAATGGAGCAAATGGAGCTGTTAGTTTTGTATCACCTGCTGCTTCCTCCAGTCAAGTTTTGTTCTTCCTGATTGTTCTTATTTTGGGCAAACTTGATTGTCACCAGAGCTTTCCATTTTTAATTAGTTTAGGTAATTTGTGACATGCATAGTTAATGGTGTCATAGTATACTGTGATCTAAAGCCATGTTAGGTAATTCAAAGCCCATCCGTCGCACACCCTGAGTCACACCCAAGTCCGGGTCCATCAGAGTTCAGGCCGGCTCTGCGTGCTGTCTGGTCCTCTGGGCAGCAGTGGGATGGTTGGGAGGTGCAGATGTTTGTTGAGGCTTGAGTATGCAGTACTAAATATTTAGAAAGTTTACCAGATCATCCCCAAATCTGAAGATGCTTGTCCTAAAAAAGATTCCATAACAGCTTCGAACTCGGGCCGATTTCTTCTGATTCTACAAATCAAATCGCCGTTAAAATAGTTTGTTCTTGGTGGTTTGTGTCCCACCCACCAAGCAGAAAATCCCACCCTCATTAACAGACACAGAGACCCGCACACACAGGGTAGAGAAATCCCTCATAAACTCCAAGTCTAATTAAACTGCACATACAGTTGGGCTGGGTATTGTTGTCATTTTATCTATTAGTTTGTTTTAGGGTTTGTAAGACTTTGCAAATGTGTAAATGTCAAACGATTGCAGGAAAATGTAATGACTCCTGGGCTCGGTGGAAGGAAGATTTGACACTATATAAATAAAACTGAACTGAACTGAGACTATCTTTATAGTACAGGACTCAGAACTAAAATGCATTGATCTAAATACAGGCACTGCAATATAATATATTTAATAATTTCTGCATACCTCTTTGTTTACCCTAACCTTTATTATATAACAGATTCTAATCTTAGAATCTGAATTACTGCTGTTCTGTCAAACACAAGGTGTTTTTTGGCATTATTTAATGCAGAACGATAAACGTCCTCCTTTTTTTTTCACATTTACTCGCAGGTTAGATTTAGGTACTGAAAACATTTGGATATTTTGAGGAAAAGATACGTCTGGAAAAAAATATACCTCATTACGTTAACCCTGCAAAATGAAAACTGAAGCTCCCCCACTGTGTGTTGAGATTTTGCCATGAAGATCAAACCCTACCCTCATTATTTAAGAGTGCTTTGACTTTATCTTTAACACCGGTAATAGGAATAAGTTGATAAATAACTATCTTAGCAAACAGCCAATGCGCTGTATTCCAATACCCAGCCCTACTAAGAAATATAAGATCAGAACATATCCAACTACAATTCTGCACCATACTAGAAGGAAAACTACTTATATAACCATTCCCACCTCATGGCATCCTAGGCCACCCTGATCACCCTCTCCCACTCACTCTGAGGTGTTCTTCTTTTCAGAGAAGACTCGCAGGATGAACTCTCCCTCCTGATGTGGCTCATATGTGGAGGGTACTATGACGTACTCGCCAGGGCTCAGGCGGAAACGTTGGGTCACCTCACGCAAGTTGATGTAGGATTTACAGCGCGCCTTGGAGGAGTTGAATAGGAAAAAATCCTTCTGCATGTGCTGCTTGTTTCCATGCATCTGGTTTGGGGTAGTCACAATGTAAAGAGCAGAAAATGCAAAATAGTACTGAAGAATTTCCTCAGAGTTAAAGTTGGTGATGAAAAAAGAAACTGGAAGAATGGCTATGAAAATATAAAGCGTGGGGTGGAATTAACCCGCAAACTGCTGAGAATCCCTTTCACGCCTTCCTTACCTCCTTTGGCACCTGTCGAGAGAAAATAGCAACATCAGTAACAACATTAATTTTAACTGCGGCAGAATCAAATCGACGTATTTTTGTCTGTAAAAAAAGGACAGCTGTGAAAGTAAATTAGCAACAGCGGCTGGAAAATGGAAAAGTCTTGGGACAATGATTAAAAACTGAAGTGGACACCTCGTAAATGGCGAATCCGATGGTGAAGAGGTTGGCTCCCATCTTGCGCTCTTTCCGTCTGTTCTTCTGCATCAGCGCCACCACAAAGGTGCAGGCCACCTCGTTGTCCTCAGGGTCATCATCCTCCTCCAGCAGGCGAAGGCGGTACTGAGGATTGGTCCAGAAAGTGTCTGCAAGAGAGTTGGTTACTGTTCTCTTACTCTCCTATCTATCATATCATATTCACCATTTAAAAAGAGGACAGTCAGGTTCTTTATGCATTATATTTTGGGAATGAAAAATGCCTAAACTGGAAATTGCGGATCCAAATTATGCACTGGGGAAGCCCCAGGATTCCCTTGAGAGATTATATGTCTCGGGAATGATCTGGGAATGATGGGTGGGTGATGAATTCTGGGGTTCTCTGCTTAGACTGCTGATAAGTAGTAGAAAATTAATGGGTGGAAGGTGCATTATTCTTCAGCCAATGTAAAGCTTTTTCACATGTTTGGTGTATGAGTGAAAGACCACTCTGTTCTTCTCTGGTGAGAAAGCATTAACAAACATCTCTACAGTACATTACCAGGATAGTTCCTGCATCCTCCAGCGGAGCAGCCTCTCACCCAACGCCCCTCATTCACAGAAACCGTCCACTTGTGGATCTTATCATCCTCCAACGCATCAGGGGTGAGATTACAGATCTCAATCTTGGTGTAGTTCTTCTTAAAGTCCTCAAATGACATCCTGTACAGGAATTCAAGAGACCAGGAAAGAGTATGGATTCAGACAAATGTAGCAAAATAGTAAAAACTGTAGATGTCACTTACCAGAATTCTCCATCTTCTGCACTTTGATGTTGAAGCTTCTCCTTTTCAACCTTAGAAAGTGTGGCCCACTCCTTGGAGCTGTTGAGGAAATATATTAGATATAGTGAAACAGTCTAAAGAGGGATTCAACTAAAATACTGAGTTTTTTTTGTTAAAGTAGGGTTAAAAATTGTAAAAGTTAAAAATTCCTTACTTGTCACTCCAGGGACCATTCCATTCAACCTGACCCCACGGGTTCCTGAGACGCACCAGACGAACTTTAGACTCCTTGTGCTGAGACGGTCGGCACTGTGGTATTTCAGAGAGACTCTCGGGTTTAATATGAACTCACATTAATCCATCACCTTCCTGTTCTGTTCGTATTAATGCAGCATTCAAGGCTTCAAAGTGTACAGCCGTACACTCCATTTCAATTTTTTGCTGAGCGGCTGGTGTAATCTCACTGGACAAAACACACTACTTTACCTCTTCCACTGCTGTCACAGAGTAGGCATGTCCCTTCACAAGTCCCGTCACCGTACGTGTCTCAAAGCGGGCAGGAACCAGGGACTGCAGATTAAAAAACAGGTAATGGAAGTTTGATGGGGATAAAATGAAATAAATATGCAAACACCAGCACGACTGTGCATAATGACAATTCTGAATGAGGAGCCTAATAGCAGCTGAAAAGCTTGCTTTGATTATGATGACACCTGGTGGCTGAAGTTAACATACTGTAGGCTTTAATCAACTTCATCTTCATCAAATCTGAGCACAGCGAGGTGGTTCGACTGCTTTAGTGTAAATTTATCAAGAATAAAACATCCAACACTAATACTAGAGAAGAGGTGTGGAGAGACAACAGTGTCTCACATCGATGGAGCAGCCCATGAGCGACCCTCTCTCCAGAGCTTTCTTCATGATCTTGTAGAGTTCTTTGGGAGCCTCCTTCATCTCGTAGAACTCAGTGACTCCACCAGTGAAGTCCTCCATGGCCTCGGTGGTGTTTCCACCCTTCAGAGCCTCATAAGAACCATGAAGCCTGGATCATAGAGAGAGTTTTTGTCCATTTAGGCATTAACTTATCAGCGCAACAATAAAGCCTTTAAATTGACTTTAGGAAGTTAATTTTGTATAAGGATGTCTAATAACGTGAGCAATTCCCACAACCATGCATGAATCATAATGTTTAGAGCTATTTGTTATATTTTGTAACTTTGTAATACTTAATATTAGTAAAAATTCAATTTAGTTCAGTTAGTTACTGTTCTTACGGTCTTGGAGCAACTGTGACCATTTAATTTTCTCTGGGATTGTGATGATTCTGATTAAACAGTTGAATAAAACTACCAAAATGCACCATTTTGCTCTGCTTTCCCCCACTCGAGCATAAAGACACTCACTTGGCATAAGCCTTCTCCAGCAGGGCGCTCCAGAACTCATTCCTCTCAGCGGACTTAGTGAAGACCAGCTGGTTGTTGAAAGTTGGGATGCGGTCATCGATGATGACATCCACCCAGTCACCATAACGCCAGAACTGATGAGCAGAAGGACATCACGAAGGAGAAACAATCCACAGAATCACGTGTTAAAATAAACGGCAGGACAATGATATATTTAAAGTGTTGCCAGGAACTTTTTAAGTTGTGCGATTATTTTCTTTTTTAATCAACTCATCTTTAAATCTAAAATATGTCACAAATTAATGGAAAACATGTAACATTGTATAACATTGATAACATCGTATAGTCAGCAGCAGTGAAGTCTTAAAATTTCAAAATCTCCAATCATCAAACTCTCATACAGTGGCTTGCAAAAGTATTCGGCCCCCTTGGACCTTCCAACATTTTGTCACATTACAGCCACAAACATGAATCAATCACGTGAAAGACCAACACAAAGTGGTGTGCACGTGAGAAGTGGAACGAAAATCATACATGATTCCAAACATTTTTTACAAATAAATAACTGCAAAGTGGGGTGTGCGTAATTATTCAGCCCCTTTGGTCTGAGTGCAGTCAGTTGCCCATAGACATTGCCTGATGAGTGCTAATGACTAAATAGAGTGCACCTGTGTGTAATCTAATGTCAGTACAAATACAGCTGCTCTGTGACGGCCTCAGAGGTTGTCTAAGAGAATATTGGGAGCAACAACACCATGAAGTCCAAAGAACACACCAGACAGGTCAGGGATAAAGTTATTGAGAAATTTAAAGCAGGCTTAGGCTACAAAAAGATTTCCCAAGCCTTGAACATCCCACGGAGCACTGTTCAAGCGATCATTCAGAAATGGAAGGAGTATGGCACAACTGTAAACCTACCAAGACAAGGCCGTCCACCTAAACTCACAGGCCGAACAAGGAGAGCGCTGATCAGAAATGCAGCCAAGAGGCCCATGGTGACTCTGGACGAGCTGCAGAGATCTACAGCTCAGGTGGGGGAATCTGTCCATAGGACAACTATTAGTCGTGCACTGCACAAAGTTGGCCTTTATGGAAGAGTGGCAAGAAGAAAGCCATTGTTAACAGAAAACCATAAGAAGTCCCGTTTGCAGTTTGCCACAAGCCATGTGGGGGACACAGCAAACATGTGGAAGAAGGTGCTCTGGTCAGATGAGACCAAAATGGAACTTTTTGGCCAAAATGCAAAACGCTATGTGTGGCGGAAAACTAACACTGCACATCACTCTGAACACACCATCCCCACTGTCAAATATGGTGGTGGCAGCATCATGCTCTGGGGGTGCTTCTCTTCAGCAGGGACAGGGAAGCTGGTCAGAGTTGATGGGAAGATGGATGGAGCCAAATACAGGGCAATCTTGGAAGAAAACCTCTTGGAGTCTGCAAAAGACTTGAGACTGGGGCGGAGGTTCACCTTCCAGCAGGACAACGACCCTAAACATAAAGCCAGGGCAACAATGGAATGGTTTAAAACAAAACATATCCATGTGTTAGAATGGCCCAGTCAAAGTCCAGATCTAAATCCAATCGAGAATCTGTGGCAAGATCTGAAAACTGCTGTTCACAAACGCTGTCCATCTAATCTGACTGAGCTGGAGCTGTTTTGCAAAGAAGAATGGGCAAAGATTTCAGTCTGTAGATGTGCAAAGCTGGTAGAGACAGACCCTAAAAGACTGGCAGCTGGAATTGCAGCAAAAGGTGGTTCTACAAAGTATTGACTCAGGGGGCTGAATAATTACGCACACCCCACTTTGCAGTTATTTATTTGTAAAAAATGTTTGGAATCATGTATGATTTTCGTTCCACTTCTCACGTGTACACCACTTTGTGTTGGTCTTTCAGTGGAATTCCAATAAAATTGATTCATGTTTGTGGCTGTAATGTGACAAAATGTGGAAAAGTTCAAGGGGGCCGAATACTTTTGCAAGCCACTGTATGTGAGACACTAGAATGAAAGCTTGAAAATGCTTAAACGAATAACAATGCCTCATTATTTGCTTCATTAATCTTGATTTTACAAAGATGTATTGACAAAAGCCAAAATAAACTGGGGCACTGTGGAGAACGTGAATAAAAAAGAATGGGAAATCTGAAGTTTTTAAAAATATATGCAAATTTTTTAAGTTGATGTCAACACATTAGAGTCTTGCATCACCTTGGTGGACTTTGTTTGACTTCATAACTGCATCCACAGAAGATAAACTGTGATCACTGGTGCTGATTTTGCAGTGATTTTCACGCGGATGCAAGGATTTCTCTTAATAACATTATGTACTGTAGAGAATAGAATCAAGTATTTCAGTTTAGTTTGGATAAATATTGTTCTTAATTAGTATATTATTAATTCTCTTGATCGGCTCTCAGATATTTTGCTCATTATTTTTGGCTGTGGTTCACATCTAATGCATGAATGGATGCAGGAATGAATGAATGTTGTGCATCAGTCATGCTAGGGCCTGCACACTTTTCTTTAATGTGAGGTTTTCTACAAACTGTAAAGCACTTTGGGTGTTTTAAAAAGAGCTACACAAATATAGTTATTGTTATTATTAATAAAAATTTCAACCAAGTATATTGTGTGAATAGTTTCAGGGTTGCAGGCGGGTGGCTCTGACCTGGAAGTGGAAGATTCCACCATAACCTTCTGAAAAGCTTTGGTCCGGGGGCACCACACGGTACAGAAGCTTCTCATTCAGGGTGAGACAGGCAATAGCAGCCAGCAACCAGCAGTCACCTGGACACAAAAAATTACTTGTAATTATGTTTTTGGAAGCAGTTATTCCACTCCTAAATTTGATTTTAAAATCTTCTCCAGTGCAGTGAAAATTGTGAGGAAAAAAACCCTCAGCCTACATAAAGAATATGAAGTGAAATTTTGGAAATCAGATGAAACACAGACAGGAAATTCTCTCCTGGACATTTCTTGTATTCCAGGAGTGAAAGATCGCTGCCGAGTGCTGATCTCGTGTTTTGTTTTTGTTTTTTACCAGGTGTGTAGCAGGGTGTTAGCTGCAAAGGGCTGTGAACAATGTAAGTTTTTCAATGGTTAACAGTGTCTACCAGGACTTTTGTCCCATTTGGACCCCTTTATTTGCTGTCTGAACAAAACAACAATGAGAAATGCTGCTTCCTGGATTCCCTTCCAAAAGCGTAAGCACAATATGGGGAGGCCACTGCAGGCTGACAGGCCGTGCTGAGGGGATCGCTGGGATATTTTGCCACCCTGTTAATAAAGACTGTCACTGCAGACTGTGTTGGATCTGCTCTTGCCCCAATCCTGTCAAAAGTCAGACGCTGTCGAGTGAAGTTTGCTAAAAAGAAATTGAAATCAAGTCCCTCCCCTTTTCCCCTTTTGAATGTTATTAAAATGCTATTTTCACATAATAGAAATCACCTGGTATTGCCTGATGTTGTGATCTAATTGTGGGCCTAAAATTCCAGAGGAAGCATAATTTACCTAGATCTCCCTGGCAGATATCTGTCCTACTGGCTCCTCCAACGATGAACTGAGGATTTTCACAGATTTCCTGCAGAAAATAAACACAAATAATTTACTTCAGTTAAACATGGAACAAGAACTAGCCTTATAGCAGTTATGTATGTCTCTGAGTCATAAGGGTGTAGTATTCTTCACATGTACCAATCTTATTAGAGAAATTAGAGTAAAAAACATGAAACAGACTTAATCCCTCCTAGTTTGTTTGGGAATGCAGTCAATTCATTCTATTTTTCCTGCAAAAAGGGAGTTTTTCCTTCCCAGTGTCGCCAAGTGCTTGTGATTGTTGGGGTCTCTCTATTATTGTTGAGTCTTTAACTTACATTATAAAGAGCCTTGAGGCGACTGTTGTTGTGATTTGATGCTATATCAAGAAAACTGAGCTCAGCTTTGAAGAAGCTGAACTGGTGTGGAGTATTTCATCCCATCTGCATCTCTAGGTAAATTTCCACAGCAGCAAACACTTCTCACCATAAAATAATTCCTTTTTTCAGGCCGGAAAAATACAGTTTCTCTTTGATGCTTTCATTTGCTGTGTACCAAAAATAACATCCCACCTCCCATGTGTCCATCCCCACTTCAAAGTGCCTCTCCATGTGCCAACAGAGTCCCCCCTCCTACCTTGGGTCTCTTCCAGACGATGTTCTTGACCTTGTTGGACTTGTGTCCGAGCTCCTTGAAGCCCAAAGACTCCACAGTGGCCGGAAAAGTCTCATCCTCAAACAGGGTCTTCCTCTGAAGGAACTCCTGTCTGAGGGTGTTATAGTCCTGGCCGTTGAAGCGCAAGGGCTTGTTCAGAGATCCTTCCCCGTCTCTCCTCTCTCGTTCCCGGATCAACCGGTCGCAAAAAAAGCCAGATGGCGTATAAGGCATCTTGTCTCAGGCGTTTTTTTGGAAAAAAAAAAACTGGCTTTTGCCACTCGTACTAAAGTCTTACAAGCCAAAAGGCCTGGCATAAATCCAAACAGCTAATATGTGATTGGCTCTCTCTTGGTGTGACGTCCCCCCCTTTCTTCGTCACAGAGTAGATGCAAACGCTTGGTGTGAAAGAGATGTTCACTTCACATGCATTCACCTTTGCATTACCATTCACACACACACATATGCACAGAAACTCGCATATCACGTAAACGTCCATTTGATGCGTCCCCATTGGCCAAAGTGAACAATGATTTTTCCCCAGCAGTGGCGCTCCGATGCCATCATTGTTGGGTGACACAAAGGCCAGCGGGCCGCGACAGAGGGCATGTAAAGAGTGGTCCGTAGATGCCCTGCCTCAGCAGAAGGCATTCAATCCATTTAAACCTATTCTCAATGGAGATCAGCATTGAGCAGTCTCAGCATAACTGGAGCAGGCTAACGCTATGGACAGCCATCCGTTTCGTTAAACAGAATAAATAATAAACAGAGCACCACATGCAACAAATTATCATAGTAATTTGGTGGAGATCCAGCAACAATAAAAGAGTTAGAAACATCAACATCCGACGCTGCACATCGCTATTTATTCAGTCAAGCTTTAGAATTAAAAATAACTTGTAATTCATAATTGTTTAAAAACATTCAATAAAAACAAAAGATTGCATTTTTTTTTTAAATATTTGTCCTCTCAGACCAGGATTCAGTCAGCAGAGCTACAGGGACAGGGCAGTGTCAAGATAAAGTACAGTACTCAAAGAAAACCATGTGCCAACATGTAATCATAGGACAGTAGCATGAATGAAGTTAAATACAGAAATATTTTTAGATAGTCACCTAACGTCAGGGTTCTTCTGACATCCTGACTGTTCGGGAAATGTTTTTCCCCGTTACTTTTTTGTTGCTGGCAAATCTTTTGGATTTGGGGGCTAAGAGGATTCGGGACTAAACACTGATGTTTATATATATCCATGATCGCCACTGATTCTTCTATTGTGGTTCAGCTAAATTAAGGAGATAAGGCACTTAGGCTGTAGTTGATAAGATTTAACCTCTAAAGAAATGGTGTATAAACTACACATTGTAACAAGAATTTAAAAATGTACATACGATGATTAAAAAATAACTATATTCTTCTTCTTAGAAAAGCATCTATTCAGTGGATATCTCCAATATTTCCAAGTATTTAATTTTTTAATTTATGAATGTGCGAGTGAATCTGAGTGTGAATGGTTGTCTGTCCCTATGTGTTAGCCCTGCGACAGACTGGCGACCTGTCCAGGGTGTACCCCGCCTCTCGCCCTATGACAGCTGGGATAGGCTCCAGCGCCCCCCGCGACCCTGAAAAGGATAAGCGGTAGCGAATAGATGGATGGATGGATGAATTTATAATTATTTTTATTTCTAATTGCATTTGAACCACCGAAAACAGGAGACTGTTTATACAAATGGCTGTGATTCTTTAGTAGTTAATGCAATCTATGTAAATGACTGCACAAATTTCAGTAGAGCATACACTTTGAGTCCATATTTATCACATGACCACAATTTCAATAGGTTATGGTACACAGAAAAAAACTGGATTTATCTCAGTGTCCAAAGATTTATGGATATTATTTTATAAAGTGATTCAAATTTTGTGAAGATTTTGTTTAGAGCACAGAAATGAGCATAAGATCTGAATGCCATCAGTGTCCACACCATCAAACAATTATCAATTTATTTTTCAATCAAATGTATTCAGACAAGTTCTGTAGTTGACCGTTATTGAAGTGGGTAATTTAACTGGATCTTTTCTTGATAGGATGAAGAAATCCAGATGAAGAAACTCAATCACTGACATGTCCACAATCATCATATCTGTATTTCCCAATCCATCGCCACTCTGAGGTTTACACTGTTCACAGTCAGCTTGCAGCAGGTTTCCATGTACTGAAATGCAGCTGAAATGTCCTTAGCACCTGGTGATAAAAGGAAAACGGTGATGCTTTACCTTTTTAGAGTTTTTTTTAAATCGATACACAGATTAGGGAACAAATTCCTCAGATTCCAAATGTTTCTATTACAGCTTTCTTTTCTCCTTTGGAGTAATTAAAGCATACACTCAAACCATCTTTATGGCATGGATTCAACAAGGTTCCTGTGCAATCTGTTACCTATGTAAACTCATTTATATTCCCCGTGTGCTGCCCGGGTTTGTTTTTACTTTTTGGTGAAGTCTGATCAGCTTTAAAGTTTGCCTTTTGTTAAATTATTCAGTCAATGTTGTTCCTCTAACCCTTATACCCCTGTAACCATCACAGATGCTGTCGTCTGAACTGTGCATCTGATAACACAACACATCAATCAATCAATCAATCAATCAATCAATCAATCAATCAATCAATCAGTCTTTATTTATAAAGCACTTTTCATACAAAAAAATGTAGCACAAAGTGCTTTACATAGTTAAAAGCAGCCCACCCCACCCTCCAACTCACTCCCCACACTCTCATTAACATAAATATGTGAATACACACATATCCCCCCACACACACACACGCGCACACTTAAAGAGTAAAAATTGGGCTGGGTTCGCATGAGCCAAGTGAGGAAACACTATAACAGGGAGCCGTCTGCACCGGGAGCCGGTCACAGACCGCAGCCTCCAGGCTGGGCACACAGCAGGAGGGAGGCAAAGGAGCCCCCCAGCCAGGCTGAGAGGTATACTCCTCTGTCATGCCGAGGATACAACTCATTAGACAGGACAGTTTTCCCATTTGCCACAATCCAATTTAAATGAGCTTGGAGACAGAAATTGAAGCAACATTACTAAATATTTAATGTCTTTTTTTCTTTACATGGAAGAAATGTAGCTACTATTTCTGGATGTAGTGAAAGAAAATTGGTGAAACCACTAGCAATAGCAATAGCAACTGGGTTATTTGTCTTTGGACTTGACCAATAGATTATCTGAGTATTTTATTGCTATTATTGATTTCACCCTTTCTCACCTATTTGCAATTTTACCTTTAAAAACATACGATTTCTAAGTGTTTGTGCAATCTGGTACCTTTTTATGTACTGTTTTTACCCAATCACAGGATGAGATTTGTGGGGGGAAAACAGAAGACAAACGTAACATTACAACCAGTTTAACATGCCAAAATTAACTCCACTGTGCTATTTAACCTCCATGTTTAGTATGAAATTATGTCAAAATGCAACAGCTCAAAATGCTGCTAGTTTTAAAAAATAGATACATATTTTGCTCCAGATTGTTAGATTCCTGTTATAGTTTGTTTTACTGACAGACAGCATCACCTCGCTCTCTTTTACGCACCTCTGCAAATCTCAGGGAAGGAAGTGACCCTGTCCCATAGATCTGATCCTGATATTAGCAGCAGATTTTTGGAGTTTAAAAGTTATTAATTTTGTGAAAATGACCCCCACTGTCACGTGTTTTACAGCATCATGGGTCGCAAGTTCTAACTTGTGAATTATTCAGTGAGTTACAGTCAGGTTATGACTGATGTTTTTCAACAATTGCACAATCAGCTCTAAAGACAACAACCCGTCCACATAAGATTTATTTAGAGACAAATTTACAGGGAGGCTATTGAACTACAGGATGTCACAGACATCAAAAAGTTGATATAAGAAGGTTTAAATCTCAATTCTGTTATTTATTATTTAATTGTTTTCATAAGGAAACGCTGGTGCATGTTGACTTGTCTATGTCACATTTGCTGTTGTGGAACCAGGATTGCTGAAAGTGAATTTCCAATTTTATTGTTTGTGTCGTAGACTGATTTCAAGACGCAGGGGGGATACTTTTTTCTTCCCACCAGGCAGAGACATGTAGAGTATATTGCTGACCTTTCATCAGTTAATCTAATTAGTTAATGAGTGTTTTTATACTTGCATGAAACAACGTTTTTGTCTTTTGTTGTCCTGCATCTCAACTTTTTGAAACATCAAATATAAAATGAGCAAATGTTGTTTTATCAACTGAAATACTTTAATAATTTAAAAGTGCATTTGCTTTCTTTTTGCTTCTTTGGTTGTTTTTCTAGAATAACCTGGTTTCATTTACTAAAATAATGTGTGTGTGTGTACCACAGGGAATAAACCTGCAGAACATACATGCAGAGGAATATACGAAACTAAACAGACAACAGGAAGGCAGTAGGAAAGGTTGGGTACTAAATATCGTTTTACTGTTTACAGGCCACAACTTACTTCAGTGGCAATAAAATCCAATTGCATTCAAGGACAATAAAATGCATTCTTAAATTATTTACTGATTTTAAAAACACACATTCCTACACAGATATATCTCAAAAGCCAACCAGAATAACATGACACACAGTAACTGCATGTGTTATTTGACAGTGGTTGTTTTGGAGGCTTGTTCTCTGGAGTCATGCTGGTATAAGTGGGTGTTTCTTTTATTGTGAATGTCAGTTATCCATAAACCTTACATCAATGCCAGATCTCCTTACCTGATGCATGCACAATCACTGCGGATGGTTTGCTCTTGACCCCCAGGATGGTGACCGACTGTATGACTGTATTACAGTCAAACGTTCCTTCTTCACTGGCAGGACTGAGACAAGCAGCACCAAAAACAGTAAATCATATTGTCACGAGTTATTCTTCTTAAAAATATTTAATGTTATTTTAACATGACAAACAGTCTCTCTTTTTCACACGTGGCATAAAACTGGAGCCCATCTTGGAAGTGTGAATGTGACTCACCGGCAGAGCAGACGGCCTGACAGCATGCTGAACCTGCGCAGACAGAAGGCCTTTCTGTCACGGTATCTGAACGAGTGGCCGTCATCCAGGTACAACTCACCATCAGCAGTGCCCTGCGGAGAGAGGAGATTGCAGTTAGGGCTTCACTAATTAAAAGATGCAAATGTCACAATTTGCATAAAAAGCTCCCAGTAGTTGTAGCTTAAAGATTTGGCATAATAAAAACTCAATTTTAATAAGTATTAGTTTACCTTCAAATCTTTGAGCAGGGACTGAAATAAACCTGTATACAGACAGCTTCTACCTTAATTAGCATTGTTGAATACAAAGATTTTAGACATGTGCAATTTCTTTCCAAAAGGCTGAAATTATATCAGTGAAATGAGCCAAAGGCAACAAGTTGATACATTACACACAGTCCTGTTCTGAATTTGGTTAATTACATAAAATAATGCATTTAAATAAATCCTTATTAGCCTGCATCTAATTAATTGACTGATATGCACCATGGCACAAGTCTCTGATGAAACACATTGCATAATATTATGAATATGACGTAAACACAGACAGTTTAGCAAACGTGTACATCAGTGAACTAAGAAAATCTTGATTTACATAGACAGTAATTGTGAACAAATAACATGATCATTATTGATGAAAATGAGTGAATATGAATAATTGTTCTGTTATTAGTATAACTATGTGAGACTGTAAAATCATGTTTTTAAAATTAAGTTAAATATTAATAGATAACAATGACCGGGAGAACTGAATGAAATAAGTTAAAAAATATATATATTTACAATTTATAAAAATAAAAAAACATTTTAATAAGTAAGTATATTATTTTATTTCCATTCTCTTTTACTCAGGTAACTGTAACTGTAGGTTTTGAATCATGACTGAAAGCTATTTATGAATTTCTTACTGAAATAAATAGAACACACTGATTGATTATCTGTTTTTCTAGTAGTCATGATGTATAATCCATTGTAGGTTGTTATGGAAAATTTTGATCAACCACATGGTAAGTGGTATGACTTGTTTCTGCCAATGAAAAAAAACTTTTTTTTGCAAACCATAAGTCAAAATTTTTATTGTCTCACATTTTTGACTTGTTAACTTAACTGTATATTCCAAGTGGTTAAGTTGAAATTTTGAGACAATGACCCCAAATTTTGACTTACATTTGGCAAAAATGTTTTTTTTTTAACAGCAGAAACAAGCTTTTATAAAAATTTGGACAAGTACTTGTATAGAGCTTGTGGTCCACAAACGTTTGGCACCCTCTGGTGGAATTGTTTCTATACTAGCATCTGGACCCCAAAGTAAAACCTCAGGAAAAAAACTCAATACATCTGTAACCACTGCAACTGAAACATACTGGAATCAGTATTAGAAAAAAAGGGACAACAAAAAGGCCGTAGATTAAATCTTTGTGTGAAATTCAGAGAGCAAAATTCAGGCTCATGGAAAAAAATTTAGTTTTATCAGTATGGAAATACGATCCCATCGGTGTAGGATTCCAGTATCCTGCACAAGTTACCTGAGAGTTTAAAGCCACAGTAACAGAGAGGGGGAGCTGCCGAAGCTCAGCAGTGCAGGAGCAACTTCCTACTGATCTGCAAACTACCGAGCCACCGCGCTGGAATACTGGAACCTGAGCAGAGGAAACATCAGAGTCAACTGACAGATAACAGATCATCTGACTTTAAAAAAATAACACACGTAAAATTGTCGTCTAAACTTACCGTGTCCAGGGTGACAGGAAGACTTAGAGTCCTGCCTCCTTTGTATACCAGTGCAGAATGGATGTCATACCAAATCTAAAACAGACAAAAATGTGAATAACATCCACAATCAAGTGTAACATGACGATATTTAAACATATATATAACACAGTACCTCGTCAGATCCAGGAAGTAAGACTTTGATTTCTTGGATGCCTGGTTCAGTTACAGGACAGGCCAGCAGTGCTCCTCCTACATAAAATGAAGGAAAGTTTAACTAAGAAAAAATGAAGGTGCAATAATTCCAGGGTACACAGAGAAATCATGTAAAGATGAAAAGTTTTTATCACCAAGCATGTAATGGCTGTCCACACTGAAGGTGCTCTCTTCTTCTGGGAACTCCACCCACAGAGGTCTGTATAGTTTTAAATTGAATTAGAGGCCACATCCAAGTTAAACTAGCTTTAAAATGAGAGCCTTCTAAAGTGAACATCAATAGCATGATGTTCCCTTGATCTCATCTCCACAGATGTAATAATGACTTAAGTTAACAGAGCTGTAGTTGCAGCTGCTATATTTGAACAGTAGATAGCACCAGGACTAACCTGAGTGGAGGCAACGCAGACGTGTGAGCCTGGTGAAACAGTGTGTACCAATAGGGCAGCAGACTGTACCTGAGAACAGACAAAATGGACTCTGGATTATGAGATAGTCAGACAATAAGCGTTTCACCAAAAGCAGGAGAAACTAATGAAACATGTATATTTGTATCTTGTCCCTCATGTTGACATTTACTTTAAAGCTACGGTATATACACTATCACCACTAGAGGTCAGTAGGTTGCAGACCGAAGTCAACTCTCAATTCAAATGCATACATTTCATTTGAATTGCATCTTAGCTACGGTGGCTGCTGTAGGACAAACATGTTTTAGTCAACCAAGAGACATCAAAAAAATTCAATTTAGAGTGTACCCCATAATGGCTGTGGCCAGCTGGTATGTCTCTTGTATTCTTTGTATAAAAAACATTGTTGTACACACTATATTTCAATGTATTTGAATAATATCAACACTTGGCAATACATTAGAAAAGAAAAGAAATATGTGTCAGTAGTCAGGTTGTCAGTCCACTCTTTACCTCAGCTGTCAATGCCGGATGAGAAGCAACCATCTTTATTTACTCGGTAGGAGGCTGTAAAACTTTGTGAAACAGCTTCAATACGAATTAACAAGTCAGAACATTTCACATCTGTCCGATAACAGCGATACTGAGGTGAGTTGTCGAGGATATCCTGAACTGTTAGCCACTGTTAGCTGCTGTTAGCTGGCATTAGTAAAACTGTCTTTGAACTGGATCTAACATTGTTTTCGATTCACCGAATGTCACATCCCAACAATGTTTTTCACAACCCTAAAGCAGTGGTCCCCAACCTTTTAGTTACAACCTTTTGTGTAACTTTATTAGCAGCGTCCTCCTGAAATGCACTGACAATATTGAGAGTAACATCCTTCTCTCTGCCCCTTAATGCTCTCTGGTCGCTATGGGGACGAGTAAATAGTTCTTTCAAAATAAGACACAACTACAACATGGGAAAAGACACAGGGAAACCGAGTTAACGATAAAAACCCCGAGAATCACAAATTTCACACCCGAACCTCAACTCTCGCGGCCCGATACCAAACGACTCACGGACCGGTACCAGTCCATGGGCCAGGGGTTGGGGACCGCTGCTCTAAAGGTTATGTTCAATCTATACATGGTGTTCAAGTAACCGATACTGACACCTCTCTAATAGTACCTTTGTTGGATTACAGTGCGGATTGCTGCAGTCACCTCGTCCCCAAAAAGCCAGGGTTCCCGACGGTTTGTCACATTTGCAGAGTGACCGCGGAAAAATGGCTGCAGGGCAGCCGCCTGGTACCAGCGCACCAGCAACTCTGGCTCTGGATCCTGGATGAACCCACCAACATCAGCTGAAACACCAAAAACAGAGACTAATGATAAAGAGCAGCACATGACAGTATGCAGTAATATATCCCATATTTACTGAATATATAAGCAACTACTCAACTAGATTTAAGTTAAAAGCTAGTAGAGTGTGTACTTCATTAATATCTCTGCACCTACAAAAGAAAATTACACGTTGGCTGAAAAAGAAGCATTAACGTCTCTGTCTGACTAGTCAATAATAATTCTGTTTAGTGTTTAAATAATTTAATCCATAAACAATAGTGTCCTCACCTCCACAAAACACTATGCCTGCCAGACTCAGGGACAACACCATTGGAACTGAGATCTTCAGATACTCCCAGTTGGCAACATTATCACCAGTCCACACTGCTCCTGTATCCCAAACAAAGCCAATTACAACAAATGGCACAGTTAAGCATGGATATGCGGAAATATGGAGAGGATGGAAGCATTTTCATTTTCCCATTTAAATAGCTTACCAAGTCTCTGTGACCCTGCAAAGAAAGAGCGCGAGAGGACGAACGGTCTCTCTAAGCCACCCGAACGAGTGATTAGACCCTCCACTGTCGCCATGTGCTGTTAAATAAAAATATTTTTTAAATTATTTTGTTTTTATTATACAGAATGGGCCTGGAGGCTTTACTCTTTAAAAACTGTCTTCACAAATTAACTACTCTGGATGTTGATAGATACTTTTAGAGTTACTTGAAGGACAAAATAACATTTTTCCATCAAGAGAAGAAAAACAGATTTTTTTTTGTGCTTAAAGTAACAAAACACATCAGGCCTTCCCTTTAAGAGATTGCTTACCTGGTAAAAACCATACAGGTTGTGTAAATCTCTGTGTTCCCAGTCCCCACAATGCACTGCATCCTTCGGCATCGTCAGCTCTGGGCCGCTGAACACAGATGGTTCGTTCATATCGTTCCACACAAACAACGAAGGTGTTGATCCCTGTATCATAAATAAACACCATCACTACCGTGTCTTGAGCAGACAATCTCAGTATTAGGTGGATAAAAAACAAATAATATGAGATGAAATCTTTGTCAAGGACTAAAGCATTAAATTATTTAAGATGCTTTTAAAATGTTTCATTTTATTTCACGGGTACCACAACATAAGGAGAGAACACAGCTTAATTATTCTTCAGCCTTTTGCTGCTCTGCTCTGGTCCTGAGTAGCTTTGCATTATGCATCATTTCTGTTTAAACATGGCTGATCCCTTCTGAGCCTTACTTTGTATTTATCCAAGCCTAAGCATCTGGAGTACCATGCTCGAGTAGCTGAACTGCTGAAATCAAGGTAGGAGGATTCGCCTGTAAGGGAAGTTAACATAACTCCATTTACAAAGAAGATGCATATAGCAACATCACGCATACACATCAAGTACATACAGTGTCTATTAAAGTGGACCTTGATGCTCATTTATTTTTGGACAGTAGAGTATCTCTGCATGATCCACAGTATAGAAAAATCTTATTTATCCTATTCTGGACCTTGGTGCAGCTAACATGTTAACACAAGTCCAGCATATGTCACATTTGTTAGCATTAAACAGTAGATTTTTTTCCCATTACCTGGCCAGCATGAGCCCTTAAAGATCTGTCCCTCTCTGTCCTTGACAAAATGCCCTCTGTCTCTGGCCTCACAGTAGAGGGACCAAGAAGGATCAACCTTAATGTGTGGATCACTTATAATGACCAGCTGAAGAGATATAACAGTAAACATCTTAACGTATCAAAGTAAAACAATTTCTCTAGATGATGCATGTTTTCACTGTAAAACTGACCTTCCTGTTTTTCTTCTCCAGGTGCTGCTGCAGCTTGGCTGGTTCAGGGAAATGAACAGGATCCCAGGTAAAGTACCGCTTCCCATCTGTGTGCTCAATGTCCAGCCAGATGACATCGTAAGGAATACTGTGGCGATCAAATCCAGCATCCACAGACTTCACGTCAGCTTCATCAATGTAGTTCCAGCGGCACTGGTGGTACCCGAGGGCAAACAGAGGGGGCAGGGCTTGATATCCTGACACAGGGAGGACAGACAAGTAAAGTTTGAGTCTTTGAGAGCTTAATTTTATTTTTTATTTTTGGGTACCATAATTTCAGAGCCACATTCTCACCTGTCAGCTGAGCATACTGGGCGAAAAGTTGCTGTGGACTGGGCCCAAGCAAAACCATGCAGTCAATCATACCACTTTCTGACAGCCAGTGGACATCGGTCTGAGGATCAGCCCGCCTCCGTTTAACTGGAGGGGTTTCATCATCCTGTGTGAGACAGAAGGTTACTGAGCAGTAGAAAAGTGTCTTTTTGCTTCATGGTCACTGTAAAATACAGACAGCACAGAAACAAAGGTCACCTGATGGTCAGAGGGGGAGTACTGAATGTTTATAAAAGTCTCAGATGCATTCAGCCAAAATACACCCAGAGTCCTGTCTGGCTTGTGGGCCACCATCAATGGCACAGATCCATACAGTCCGAGACGACTGTACAGTGGATAGGCAAAAACATCCAAGTTGTACAGCCGGTAAGGCTCACCATCTCTATGAAATGATACACATTTTTTAAAAATTGTCAACTCTCTCTCCTGCCTGCAGGATGCACAGATAAATTACACTCTTACAAATGAAGACACAAACACCATCGCGTGTACCTCGTGTCTCTGAGCTGCAAGTTGTCTGCGTGTTGGGGTAGACCATACACATGCCTGAACCCATGAAGACAGAGGTCTGCTCCAATGCTGCTGGGACCTGAAGGTGCACAACACGTGTCTCTCAGTATAAAGTTTAGAGTACACTCTGTTCCTTGATTATTAAGCTCCGTAAATGTACACTTGCCTGTAATTTATGATCATAAAAATGTGAACACAGTACACCAAACTGAGATAGTTGCTGGTAAGATATTCAAGTAGAGACACAAACCATTAGCCTTGATATCCACAAACTGCTTGAATGTCTCCTTCCATAATGAACTTTTCCGCTCGTCTTGAAGCTGAAATAAAAGCAACAAAGAACAATGGCATTCACAGACCTGATTAAGCTTCAAAATTAAGCTGCAGTTTCAGATGTGCTTCTATTTTCTTACCTCGCTACCGTGACATGTAGCCGCGCAGAAGAATACAAAAAGAAAAGAAATGCAGTCAGCTATATGATATAAACAAATTCTTCTGCACATCTATTTCTTGCAAATCTCACCTGGGTCGATGCTGCAGTCTCTCGAACCACAGTTTGTCCTTAGAGTTGAATGTGACCATCACTTCCTGCTCACACAGGATCTCCAGTCGGAAAGGAGAACGCCACACACGGAGCTGATAACGTCCGAAAGACCAAGAAAGCGTGACTGAGTCCTTAGTCTGTTTCTCCACTCTTAATCTACCAAAGGATGAGGGGTAAAGGTCAACTAATTTCCAGTTGCAGCAATCCTACAAGTTAAACCTAGATCTATAAACTTGTCTTTTATTGATATGAACAATTAATAATTTCTGTCACAACCGCAGAAGTTCTTAGGCTGTCAGAAATACTAAAGGGGACTGGATTTTAAAGAAGTGCTGGTGTAAGATGACATCATAATAGAAAAATTATATATCGCTTACTGTTCACATTGTGGTTCCCCAGATAACACATCTGGAACTCGATAGCGTGCCTTAATAGGCTGGAATTCATCTATTGTTATCCTTACAATGCCGGGTTTGGACGGGGACAAAGAAAGAAGCAGCCTGGTCTGTGAAAAGAGTAAGCTTATAAAAAAATCCCCTCCTCTTTAATTATCTTTCACAATTTTGGGCATAATCAAAGGTCAAAACATTGATCTGTTCAGTCTAAATGATGTTTAAACTTGATTAAAGAAACTTTTTAAAAGTAACACTAACCTGCGAGTCTCCTTCCAGCAATTCAAAACATGCCCCCTTCTCTGTGAGCACCATGGTGTCCAAAAGAGCCTGATGCTGCATGTTTGGACCCTGGATCTGCCGCCTTAAAAGCAAGCGAAAATAAAAGTCAGTGGTGAGATTAAAATACTTTTCAATTTTAGAGAGGTTTTAGAGTTAGAACAGATTATTACGCTTACTTAGAAAATTCATCTCTTTGTATTTGAGCCACACTCCAAATTCATTCTAGTACGCTACCTTTTAAAAACAGTTTAAACATTTCTGTTTATTCAATAAATTCAATTGTTTATATCAATTAAGTTATTATTAATCTCCAGCTCTCTTTCATAAGTCCAACAAAACACAATAAAATCACTTTAACTCTGAGGATGTCCAACACACCTGTAAAAAGCAACATCACCGCTCTTCTTGAACTTGCCTTCCCCCTCAACATTAGGGATAACACTATAAGAGAAGCAAAAATAAAGTGAAATACACACACTTATACACGTAGACCAAGGTGTTCAAGACAATTGGGGCATGGAAAGCACCAAGTATCAAAAATGGTGGTTAAACTGTAACCTGACTGCACACATATATAAAAGTCAAAAACTTCCCATCATTCAAATATTGCCAAGCACCTTTCAGTGACCTAAACAACAGCTGCCATGTATTTGATAATAACTACACAGTAACTACATGATTGTCCTACTTTATGTTGCTTTCTTCATATAGGTTCATTGTGAAATGTCAAAGGTCAACATAAGAGGGTGGTCTTTGCAACAGAGCGGCTGGAAAGACCATGTTTATATACCCATATGTCTGTACCTAGCAAGGGTTTGGCTCACTTCCGCCATTTAACGCAGAGATAAGACAAAACCTTCGGTCCTTCACATTCGGGGTGGTCTCCGTGTTTGAGCACAGCTACATTTGTTTTCTGTTTAAACCAGGAAGAGCTTCCTGACAGTTTCAAATCGGGAAACAACACGTAGAGAAAAATCTGCCTCAAGATACCGCTACGTACGTCAACCTTCACTTCCGGTTTGGATTTCCAAAATAAATCCCCCACTGAAGCGAACAGGCCTCTCTTCCTGGAGTTATTTACAATGTGGTTTATGTTATTTTTCACAGGTAAAAATAATAATAAATAATAACAATAATTGAAAAATACAATTATTTAAAGACAAAAAAGAAGACAGAAATTTAATGTAATGTAATGTTTTTAAATCTTGTGCTTACAATGTTAAAGATTGATTATTAAAGTATTTATAATTGTTATTTTACAAGTCGAGATGGACGTCTTCCAAATATAACCGCCAAGTTATGCCAAGGTTGTGGTGCATGTTAGAATAAGGCTTATTTATCCAGCTCTGTTGGTAGGAGAATACTAAATAATGCATATGAATAAGAAATTCATTATTATCCAACAATTTCTGTGGTATCATAGTTACATTTTTTTAAAATATATATACTTGAATTAGTTTTGGGAGTTTCATTCATTTGTGTTTTTAAATGAGAAGACTGTGATCACATTTTAATAGTATGCTGAATGGTAACTGTAAAATACCATATCACCTAAATTTGGCTTTTCATCTACATTTACAACTTAAATCAAAATTATTATAAAAATTATTTCTTTTTAAGTAAGGGAAAAAGTTAATTAAAGGTAAACAAGATCTGTAGTCATTTTAACTAATTATAATTGTATAATTATTCATACTTTTCGACATATTTTTAATTTCTGTAGCTTTCTTACACTATATTTTTCTATTATGTGTATGTAATGTGTAAATTGCAAATATTGTTTGTGCATTGTGGATGTGAAAGGCCAGTGAGGAACAAGAAATTAATGGAAATTAACTTTAACTCTATGTGCACATGAGTGTCATGCTCTGCATTGGAACGTTGCATTGTCCTGTCAAAATAATCAAATTGAAATTCCATATTTTTACAAAACCTTTTGTTAGCGTTGTAGATAGTTTATAATGATCGGTAGTTGCCTGCCCCTCTGTCAGGCATATATAGAAGGAGATGGTTTCCGCTCTCACTGTATTCGGTGTTATGTTGCACTCTTGTGGCGACCGCGGTAACTACAGGGAGAACAACCCGGAGCTGGATGCGGACACGAGCCTGCTGACCTGGAGTAGATGCACAAAAAGATGTCATATGATCAGGTGCATTGGTTGTGTTTGCTGTTTTTTGCCTTGGTTTTCCGTCCTGGGACAGCGGCAGAGGTTTCCGTATGGAGCATGGACATCAACTCGGTCAGTGTCTTTAACATATGTGTCTTTACCATTATTACATAGTCTCTAAGCTAAGTCTTCCATGGTAGCTGTTAGCCGAAGAAGCTAACTAGCCCCTTCTTTCTACTTGGCGCAAACACTGTCGTTTTGGTTTGACAGCTCTTGTTTGGATAGTCTGACACGACAAGTCGCTTATTCGCTTATTACCCCGCTTTTAAACCACAGATTTTCGTTTCATTAACGCTACTATTTCTGTCTGGACATTCAAAAGGGGATATTTTTCTCAGTTCCATTGTGTAAAAGCAGGTGGTGTCATGTTACAGCTTCGTTTGCATCTGTGTTACACAGGAAAAGTAATTCTAGTTTAGAAATTGATGGCTCAGCCGGTGATATTACCTCACTAAATTCAAGGTGAGCTAAAGGTGCTCCCGCGTGACGTGGATAGGCGATGATATGTGGAAAAAACACGTGTTGCATCATGTTATAAAGCTTAGGTAGATATAGTGGTGTCTTGGTATTTCTTCATATGTTGCTCTGGGTCCAGACCGTTTCTGTTCCAAGGAGCCAGACTGTCATTTTTTAAGTGGTGTTAAGTAATAGTTTTTCACGCTATCTGGAGGGCTTCAAAGGTGTTTCTTAGGACATTGCCTACTTTTTAAAAACTAATTTTCCTTTGGTTCAAATCATCATAAATGTGTAAGGAGGAGATATAACAGTGAGTGTCTACAGCCGTATGTAAAACACAGTGGAGGCAAATGACATTGGTACACTCAGCGATGGATGGGCCTCCCCAAAGAAGAAGAGCTTTGGAAGAAGCCTGGAGAACTATCCCTGAAGACTACTTAAAGATAGAAAGTTTCTCTTAGAGAGTTTAGACTGTGTTAAACAATAAATATGTTCAGACCAAATATTGATTGATTAGTATTGTGCACACTTCTGTTTTTCCCTTATATGCTGTATTTCCATATATGTTTGCATGTGTCAGTAAACCGCTGTACCTATTTTGTTATATATAATTTTAATATGACAGGTATTTTTAAAAAAAAAAATTCAGGAAAAGATTGTGCTATCACATAATTTGTCTAGCACAGCAGCTGCAGCACCATTGTTTCCAGTACTCAGCACTGTATGCATCACACATGAGCAGATGGTGGTCCATAAAGCCATGTCTTTATGTGTAAATTGTACATTCTTTCTGAACACAGTTCAAAGGAATCTGCAGAAGTGACACATACAGTGATCGCTGATGAGCTGCTGACTGATGTGTCTCTGTTGGGTTTCAGACGCAGGATGCCGTTTTTCGGAAGACCCTGTATGCCAACACCACCATCTTCATGAAGTGTAAGTAGCCTACGTTCTCTAAGGTGTAGATGGCCAGGACTGTGGATGTGAGGATTCACACATAACTGTTGACTGGATGGCATTGTTGTGCTGTGATTTACATCCCCCACAGCGTGTTTATGGCTCTAACTGGTATCCAGACATTGCAGATAAGTTGGATGCCCTGCAGCCTTCAAACAGAATATCTAGAGACTAAAAGCAAAATGTCAGTGTTTAAAATGATGAATACTCTTTGAAAGAGTCTTATCTCCACAGTACAGATTGTACTGTGGTATAAATTTCTCTTCTGTTTGTAGAACTGATTGCTGGCATTCCTCTAAGGAAAATTAGACACTGACCTAGAATAGAACCTGGAATACTTTGAACTCCACTGACAAGTATTTTCTTGTCTGAATCAGCTAGTGGATTCTAAGTGCTGATATGTTCTTCTTTCTTCTATTTTTCAGTCCAGGGTGACTCAAGGCGGTGTAACAAAAGCTTCGCCTTCAACATCAGCTGGTACCTGCGCTCCTCTGTTTGCTATAATGAGGTCTTTAACACACCAGTGAGTATACACTAGTGAGTCTTTGAGTAAAGAAAACAAAGATATACTTTGGATAAATTTGGGTTTATCAACTTTTTTTCAGGATTTAGATATATTGTGCATCAACTGTTTGTCAGTCAGAGCAGCTGCTGTTTCCTTCCTGAAGCGATTTCTTGGCCTTGGCCTCAACTTCCATCTGGCTCCTTGTCCAAGGGCTTCTCAGACTCAGCTGCAGTTTGCTTTGTTGCTGTCAGACTTTAAGTGAGGGTCACAAACAAGGATACGTGGAGGTCACCTGTAGCACAAAGGAGACTTTGAAGTCAGATTTGATTTGAAAGGTTTGGTTCCTTTCAAGACAAATGCAAAGCTGGAAGTAAAGTAGTGCAAGTCCAAAGCAGTTTTACACCAGGAAGGAAATTCACTGCAATAAACAAACTTTACATTTTTCATTTCATCCATCCATTTTCTGGGCCACCTCCTCCAGCTCCTTCAGAGGCATTCATCCAGCAGAGAGATGTAATATCTCTCTATGTCCTGGATCTTCCTCTCAGTATAATATCCCTGAAACACCTCATCTGGCTTCTTTTAATGTGGAGTGATAGCTGCTCCAACCTGAGCCCCTCCTGAATGACTGAGCTCATTCCCCGTGAAGGAAGCTTATTTCCCACTTTTGTGTCTGCCTAATTTACCCAGAGTTCATAGCCAAATGTCTTGGCAGGAATGTAGACCAACAGCATTGGTTTCACGCTTCATGCCAATAGAGCAACTGCAAAAAGCACAGACAAAATCCTGAGACCACCGAACCCTCCACCCTTTACCCCTTCTCTGCGCCTAGAAGTGCTGTTCATTTAAGCTGAAAAGAATTGGCTTTACATCCATCCATCTTCCGTTTATTTAGTTCAGGTTTGTGGTGGGCTGGAGCCTAATCATACACCCTGACCCAGTTGCCAATCTATCACAAGGCACTTCAAATTTTTATTAAATAAAAAAGATCTAAATGAAATGAATACCTTCAGATTTAGTCAGTTTTACTGTGTGGGTTTGATGTGAAGCATGAACACACTTCTGTTTTGTAAGAGAAAAAATAAACCCTGTTTGTGATTTGGATGTTTGGATCTTACAAAAAAATGTATTTACTATCTGAAATACTTTGGGCCCTTGAAATTAGGTTCCACTTACTTGCCTGTGTTTGCACTATTCAATGAGTCCTGTGAAGGCTGGTGCTTTTGTCTTTGCTATTCAGCATTATTCAGCTGGTGTGTAAAATATTGTCATATGCATATTAATGGTCATTTTTATATGGTGTCAAATATTTAGCAAAATGTGTTGAAATACAGTAAACTCAGTTACTGCTGTGATTGTCAAGTATCATTGCAATAACATCCTGTCTGTTCATTATAATAAACATAACATAAAGTACATGTTATAACACACTGTTTTGCAGGACAACAAAGCAAGGAACATGTTTGGCATGGAGCACATGCTGAAAGATGGCTGGAGTGGCTTCTACAGTCAGGGCTACATGTACTTTGACAACTGCTCCTCTCTCTTGCTACCAAAGGTCAGTGACAACGATACCATCCTAGATCACTGTAGATGGCACATAAACTCATTTATTATGTGTGTGTAATAGTCCAGTTTCTGTGCAGCAGTTATCCAATACTGATGTAAGTCCGTTTTTAAACATGTGAAACTGCTCTTTCAGAGATTTCCTGCATACACTATATTATATATGCATATCTATTCATGTGTATTTGTTTACTTTGGCCTTTGTTTTAGGTCTATTACCCAGACTTCAACCCTTATCAGCCACTGACTAGCCCAAAGGTGCGTGATCGACACTGATCTTTAGACGCTTATTATAATTTTTCATTGTTCTTATCAGAATAGCCCTAAAACTACTTTTTTCTCTTAGAGTGACCCATCCAATCAGAGCTTCTTTTGGTCTGAAAAACCGGTAAGACATTACAACAGTGAATAAACGTTATATTTTTAATTTTTTGAGGAAAGTTTTAATCCTTTCTGGGGGGTTTTATATTCCAGTGCTCATGGGAAAAAGTGTAATAATGATAATCCTTTATTGTCATTATACCAAAAGTACAACAAAATCATATGCTGTCTCATTCAATGCAAAGAAATAAATCTATAAAAAGTATAAGAAATTGCTTCATTCATCAGATTTAAAAGTCTAAATCTTCTTTTTTAGGATATCAGTGCAGTGGCCAAAGCTTGGGAAGACAGTCCCTATCTGTTCATAGTGAAGGTGCAGCCTTTGTTTCGTGGCGCTGATGATGAAGCTGAGGGAGGAGAGCAGTCCAGCTTTACTTTTTCAAGTGAGAAACAACCATTTTGCATAAAGAGCTTTAGAATCATATTTCTTTAAACAATAACGCACCTTTCTTTATTTCCCAGTGAAAGTGGAGATGAAAGGTCCACATGAGTACTCCTCTCCAGCAGACTGGCCTCTCATGATGGTATAAATCCTCATTTTCTGTAATATTTAATTGCTATATCTAGGAGTAAAGGGAGTTGATGAATTCAGACATGTAAAATCTTTCACCATAGCACTGGAACCTGAGTGTATAGCTTACTTATTATCGATGACAAAGCTGAGACTGTCTCCCACTCTTGCGCCCATCACAGTTCTTCATGGTCATGTGCATTGTTTACGTGCTGTTTGGGGTTCTCTGGCTCTTCTGGTGCGCCTGTTATTGGAGGGATCTGCTGCGGATCCAGTTCTGGATTGGTGCCGTCATTATCCTCGGCATGCTGGAGAAAGCGGTTTTCTACTCTGAATACCAAAGCATCCATTACAAAGGAGACTACGGTTGGCAGATTTTCCACGCTCGCTTGTTTGTGGTATAAGTTTGTTTGGTTTTGGTTTTTCCTTTTCATATTTTGGCATCTGTTTTTCTCTTTGTAATTTTTTTTTGCAGTGCTAGGGGCTGTGATTTTTGCAGAGTTGCTCTCTGCACTCAAAAGATCTCTGGCTCGAATCCTGGTCCTCATTGTAAGCCTTGGCTATGGCATAGTCAAGTGAGTTGATTCCTGAAAGGTTACCTGATTGTATATAGTCTCTAGTGGATAACCCACTGCTGTTACTTGTTTTAAACAAGCTCTTAGTATTAATGCATTGTTTTATTCTCCCTTCTGCTTAGGCCCAGGTTGGGCACCACCGTACATCGGCTAGTAGCTGTTGGAATTTTTTACCTTCTCTTCTCCTCAGTAGAAGGTGTGCTGCGAGTAACCGGTGTAAGTGTCTAATATTGATAAGAAGCAGATGCAAGTCTTTATCTTGCAGTCACCCTTAAGAATAGAAATCAGTTGTTAGCTAAATATTTATTGTGTGGCAGCTTTCAAAACCAAGACTACAAAATACTTTTTTATACAAGGATTATAAGAACAGTCACACATACATATTCTTTTTTCTTTTTTTAAATAAATAAATAAATCATGCCCTAAATAAATAAAATACATTTGAACAAAGGTTGATTTAAAATGTCCTTTGAAGGCATGCTCTCTGCTGATTAGGACACCCTTTATACTTCACTTCTAGGACCACATATTAAGTTTCAGTGGCCTCACATTAATTGTATCCAGGCAAGTGAAATGAACCCACTGCAGATCAGTTAGTACACATTATTTGTTGCAGCCTCTGGAGGGTGATTGAAGCTGATGGCTGTGATGTATTTTTGCATAAAAATGTGGCCTGGTGCAGCAGGGAAGGCGCTCTCTATATATAAATTTGATTTGAGTGCAGGAGACCATAGAGAGGGAAGGTTACACAGGGATTCTGTCTCTGGGAGGCAGACAAGTGATCATGATAGAGAATGACAAATTTGATCTATGAGTAATTTTTCGAAAGAAGCTAAAGACACAGCAGCGAGTTCAGCAAACGCAATTTAAACGTGAGATAAGAAAGACAGCAAGGAGAATGAAGTAATGAAGTTGATTAGAATGTGTTTTGTAATCTTAACACAAGCTCATGTTTACCCAACACTTTCATAGCATGTACACGTCACCTTTCTTCTTTTGTACTCGAGGTGATCATATTTAAATAAGATGCCGGAGTGCCAAAACCTCACCTAACGGTTGCAAACTTGTGCAGCAGTCTGTATCCCCAGGCATAGATACTTCCTAAGTTTCACTTGCCAGAGCACAGACTGCTTGAATGAGCTGTTAGTACAGTTAACCATGCAGAAAACCACATTAAAAACATAATTAAATGCTCTGAAAGGCACCATAAATACCACTACTGTTGAGTGTTTGAGTTCAGTGACTGTCAGTTAACACAGATGAAGCCTAGCAGAAAGTGTCAGCTACATCTGTATGTCAGATAAAGCAGCCACACCCATAATAATGCACGACTCAGGTGAAACAGGTGAGTTATAAAAAGAGCATTTTCACATGAGTTTAGTCAGAACTTCATAGATATGAAACAGAAATTCCTCCACCAGTAGTGACGTAATTGCTGCAGGATGGAGATTTGACTGCAAAAATCACATAGGTGCTCACTAACCAGAGTACCAGCAGCTCAGTTGAGTCCCTTATTGCAAAGAGATGTCCTGCAGACAAATTTGGCTTATCGCTACAGACTGATTCAGATTGATTGCCTTGTGTTGGATATCTGACGGCATTTATATGCAAATTTTCACTGATCTGAGTGTTTACGGTCAGTCTGGTCACGCCAACAAAACTTTTTGCAGTCATTCTCCAGGAGCAAAAAGATTCTACCAAATCACTGGGCTACAGCAGATCTTTTCTTTTGAAAGGAGATTGACTAGTTTTTGGAGTCGGCCTCAAGTGGACATTAAAGGAACTACACTGCTGGTTTAATTCTTTAGTTGCTTGATTCACAGTCAGTCTTTGCTCTATTTTGTGCTCTAAGTTTTCAACAAAACTTCTTCTGAAATGTGTCTCTTGTCATCTTCCTACAGGGCTTCTACGGGACTGTTGCCCTTGTGGCTAATCTCAGCCTTTCCCTCATTGACTCCTGTGTCATGTGGTGGATATCCTTTAATCAACTAGCCTGATGACTGCTCAGGTGTCACTGTGATTTGTATTATCACAAGCACTGCACATATAGGCATTTGATTGTATTTATTTAGAAGCTGTCCATAGACAGTGTTTTCCTTAATTTGCATTTACATTTTCATCAGCTTGTCTCAAACCACTCGTCTCCTCAAGCTCCGCAGAAATATAGTGAAGCTCTCGTTATATCAGCACTTCACTAAAACGCTCATCTTCTCTGTTGTCGGTGAGTTACAGCTGTACTGGGGTCTGCTTAGCTTCCACGTTTCCATCAGTCAAAAGATTACCGTAAACTATGAAGCCAATTATGAAATGGTAGAAATGTGCTGCACTTGCTCCTCTGTAAGATGTGGTCAGACTTGGAAAATATGTTTTATTGTGGAGGGTGCTGGAAGCTGGTGAGCTAAGCTAAACATGTAAACCTACTTCTGTATAAAGGTAATGAAACTAATATAACTTATAAAAAAAAAAGCTAATTTCTCCTAGAAAAACTAGGTTTTTCTATTGATTTACAAAACATGACATGTAAATGAGTTATAGTGCTAGCTGAGGGCTGATTTTGTCTTCATTAGCCTTTTTGTACTTTATTATCAACTCGTGTGAAATCAGGTTTATTGTTTCCTTCTGTTACCAACTTGTATTTAAGCTCCAGTCTCCTGCTTTGTGTTTACTATGTAGCTGTCAGTGTGGCCAATCTTCATTTAACCCTTTACAAGAAAGGGAATCTGCGTATTTCCATATGTGATAAATATTTTTTGAACACATCTGTTTCATTTAAAAAAAACTAAACACATCTCCAGTTTACCAATGCTGTGGCTAGAATTCCCTTCAGGTCAATTTGTTGTTTGTGTGCTGTAGTTTCTGCGAAACACGTGTATTTTGTTTACAGTCATCTAAATCCTTGGTGTTTATTTTGTGTCCACAGCTTCTATCATATTTATCATCTGGACCACCAAGGTCTTCAAGCTGGTCGACTGTCAGAGGGTCAGTTTGCTTTCTCTTTTGGCTGAGTTATATTTATCTTGTACTGGATTTCACTGCTTTTCCCCTGAAATCTGTCCTTATCCTTTCTGCAGGGTTGGAGGGACTTGTGGGTAGATGATGCATTCTGGCGCCTGCTCTTCTCCACTATTCTTCTGGTCATCATGGTGCTGCTGCGGCCCTCAGCCAACAATCAGAGGTCAGCGTCAGTATGGAGTTTGTGTCTGTGTAAGCTCGCGGTTAACGCGATTCATAAAGGTTTCAGCCTATGTGGTGTTTCCTTTCAGGTTCTCCCATTCCCCTCTGATTGATGATGATGATGAAGAGGAAGAAGCCAAGGAGCCCATGCTGAACGAAGCCTTTGGTACGACATTTGACTCCTCTTGTAATTTAAAGCCCCAGACAAGTGTTTGCCATATTAAACAGTGTTTGAAAAAGAAACTGAATGCTCATTTGTGTTACACAGTTAAGTTTCTTAGAAAAATGTTGGTTTTATTAAACTCTAGTGCTGTGTGTTGGGAGAAAAGGTAAAACAGCTTTTGATAAGCTTGGTTGTGTAAAACAGTTAGTTGCCATAAATGTAGTATCCTGCCGGCTTGTCATCTTGTGCCAGCTGATTCTTTACATTTTGATCAGTTTTGTTTAGGTTCCACAAACAGGATGTTTTTTATCCTATAGTAACAGTGTTTAAGTGTAGAATTGAGGCCAGTAGGCTTGTATAACACAAAAATATAAAACGACAGAGATCACAGAAATGTTTTCCAGCGGTTTGTATCTTCTGTTGTATGCTCTAATAAACCCAAATAATCACAATTTTCCTCACATCCTTTACTGACAACCTCCTGTCTGAGCTTTGTTAAACCTTGTTTAACCCAATGACACATTCTCAGTCTGTTTGTATAGACGTTAATTGAGAAATTTATAATCATTTAATAGTATCAGAGTAAATGATTTCAACTGCCTTTTCTTGATTTTTCAGAAGGAATGAAGATGAGAGGCGCAAAGCCTGACATTAACGGCTCCCAGAAAATGTTGAGTAAAGAGGTAGGTTGACTTCTGACATTTTCTCTCCTGCGTTATTGTCATGTTTACTTAATTCTGTGTTTCAAAACTGTGCTTTTTGTCAGGATGAAGATCTAAAGTGGGTTGAGGAGAACATTCCTACTACTGTTGCTGATGTGTAAGTAAACTTTTATTTTGGTGAAAAATTGCTACACTAAATGACATTTGGATGGAAATGTGGAAAAGTACTATATTGCTGTTATTCAAGCCATATTCATAGTGTTTGACTTACTCCTGATGTGGGTGGTATATCCATGGCCTCTTTCTCTGTTTTTTTTTCTTTTTCCTCTCCATACAGAGCTCTCCCTGTAATGCTAGATGAGGAAGAAGTAAGGAGCCTTTTTACTTTACACATGCTAGTCCCATGATTCTACTCACACTTTAATCTATTTAAAGTCCTGACCTTTTACTGTGACATCATTTAACAACCACACTGCTGTGTTTTTTTTTTTCCAGGAAATCTTGAAAACCAAGATGGAGAGGTCCAAAATGGAGTAGAAGACTATCTGAGAGTGAAAAGAGAGGAATTTGACTGAGGCAGCAATGAGTGATCTGATTACCAAAAATGTTGGGGGGATGCATATCTGTTCTTTCTTCAGACACTTTAAAAAAAAAACCTTTTATTTCACAGGCTTTGGGTAACACTACAGTAAGCTCTTATATTAACGCCATACTGTGCAACCCGGAGTGACTGGGTCGGCTGCTGATGGCATTCTGGGATAAAATACAAGCAGTTATATAGTATAGCATTTATATTTATAACTATTTTATTTGTTGAACAAAATGAAGGAGAAGCTGATTCTGTTACACAAGGCACTAGTTATCGGGAGATTTGTGAAAATTTTCTTTTCGTTTTTTTTGTTTAGTTTTTTTTAAAGACTATTATAAGTATTTAATGAAACATGTGATATCCAGTGCAAGGGATAGATGATCAAAATATTTGACAAAAGCTCCAACCACTTCAGACTGCACAGATAACTCCTGGACGGGTCAGAGTTGTAGGAATGTGAGGTCCTTTTTGGAACACAGTCAGGTATGACTTGTGATGCCTGGCCATCATCAAAGCCAAGATATCGGATGATGCTACAAACGGAAGATAATGAACATAACTGAAAACATTAAAGTAGTTTCATAATAGGATTATATTTAAGCCATTGCAGCATCTTAATCAACAATAGGTTATCTTCAGTGCTGTGCCATATATGTAAAAAAGATGCGTTGTTACATTACATATTTATTTGATCACACGATTTAATATTTAAATGTGCAAGTAACTCTATTGTACAATTAGCCATTTAGCCAGACAGCTAAAAGCAAATGTTTTAATGCTTAGCCAACAAATATGTGTGTTTAATTGTTAACACATTATTACTGTAGTGTCTGGCTAACTGGGTCATTTTGAATATCAAAATAGTTAAGCCACTGTTAAAGTCTGTCATGTTGATACTTGAAGGATATCACCGTCGTCCAGAAAATAAGCCCCATCTGTTGATCTGGGAGCATATAACGATAGTTATGGAGCTATATCAATGCAAGGAATTAACTGTAATAAAACCGTATGAGGCGTGTTCATTTTGTAGACACGTGTCAGATCATTTCTTCAGGATGTCGTCCACACACTGATCAGTTTAAGTGAGTTGAAATTTGACTATATTTAATTGGTTGATAAGTGTAGAAAAAGTAAAATCCTGTTTGTAAGCATTAGTAGTAAAATTAAGCCTGCTTTATTTACATTTTTATGAAAAGTAACTTTTTTTTATAGTTTTGATTTCATATAATAGATCTAGAAACACTAGATATTGCAGTCACCAAAGTGAACACTTTTTTTCTAGCCACTGAATAACGAACATGGATAGCTGAAAAATATACATGTAAATTAGTGTGTCTATAAAATGTGCTCTCCGACCCCCTCCACCAACAGGTCCAGAGTTTTATTTAGGTTCTCTGTTTACTTTAGTAGCACAGGGGAGTATCATTTCACCATTGTTACAGATTTCTCTGACCCTTTCCCAGCTACGCTCAAAAATAGCCTTATCTGGAATAAATCCTCATCCTTGTGTGATCTACTGCAGTATGTGTGGATAATTTTAAAGTTCTGAACTATGTTTGGTTTTTTTCTATTTGTCTAAATCTTGTTGACAATATTTTATTTCAGAGAGACACTAAAACCCTGTGTCTGGATTTGAGTCTGCATTGTATTGTGAAGCTGATAATATTGTATGGCTTTTTGCGTATGTCCTGCAAATAAATTTATATTGAAAGATGGTTGAAATGTAAGTTTTGTATAAATTTAGAATTATTTTGATTTTCTAAAAGACACGTTTAAATATATATCACAATTACAACGTGTTCTTTTCTAGAATATTTTATTTAAAAAAACAAGTAGGAGTGTCCTTTAAATCCTGGAAATCTAAATTTAAAATATATATATTTTTAAGTATTTGTGTCATAAATACTGGTTTTTCTTTTCGTACGAAACCTCGCGAGAGTGCAAAATAACCGTTCAACTTACCGTTTAATGCAAGCCACTGCGCCTTTAATGCGTTCCTCGTGAGCTCACATACTTCAGTCACGTGCCTGTCAAACCCCAGCAGCTCGCGCAGCCGTGTTCAAAACAACTAAGGAAGTAACAAGAAGCTACATGGCTAACGAAAACTAATTGCTGTGGTTTATATAGCGTTTGTGGTTAAACATTTTAGGTTAATTGCAGTTGCGCAGTTGTTAACTTACAGTCTTCGCTCAGATTTCAGTTGCAGTGAGAGGGAGCCGATAGTTGCTCACTTCTTAGCTAAAAGGCTAACGATCAGCTGTTGTTTTGGTCAGGGAGGAAGGTGGCTAACAAGCCAAACTGCATTGCATTACCTAATCAGTTCTCCGTATTGGCCATTCCAAGAAAAAGCAAAACTGAACTGTGTTAGTTTATGGCGACATGTAAAGCTGTACCCCCGGACAGATTTATCAGCGATTAGGCGTCCGCCCCGTGTGGGATTGATATATCAGAGGGGTGTGTGAGATTGAATTAGCGTCGCTTCAAGATGCACGACGCATATGAGCCTGTACCTATTCTGGAAAAGCTTCCTCTTCAGATTGACTGCCTTGCAGCCTGGGGTGAGTTGTTGATTTAATTTTGTGACACTGAAATAGTACCCCTGTTTACCGAACTGCAGTCTTGCAAGTTGTCAAGAAATCATGAGTTGTTTCACTACTGAACACAGGTAACATCTCAGACTTATGTGAAAACGTTATGTCTGAAATTAACTGACCGCATCTTTTGTACCGACTTCCTTACAGAGGACTGGCTGCTTGTAGGAACAAAACCAGGCCATCTCCTTCTGTACCGAATAAAGAAGGATGCAGGTAAGGAGACCGAAGGGGATGTTATCCATTTGGAGGCCGGTGTTGTGCCAAAAAGTGATTGTCTGCCAAAAACTGATTTCCAGTGTTTCTGTGTATTTTTTTATGCGTGATATCTTTACGTATGTTCGTAAATAGACTTCGGTGAACAGGGGATACAAAGGGGTTACATAAAGAATTAAAAAATTATCTGTTTTTTAAGTATCTTTACAACTTGTACTTACATTATAACCAATCCGGTCCTTTATCCCCACTTAAAATATTTTTACAGAACTATTGTAATATTTGCTGCCATTTCTGCTGTCCTGTTGGGCAACTTACTCTTACAAAATACATTTTTAATGTTAATGAGATTTTTTTTACTGCATAAATAAAGGTTATATAAAAGTCGCTGCCAAAAACTGATTGCGGCTTGTATCTTGTTACACGAATGTTGTTTGTGGCTCAAGATGACTTTATGTCATCCATAAGGGATGCATTTGACATATGTTTAACATATTATAGCCCAACAAGTTACTTATAGCACTTTAAATATGAGCAATCGCTTTTTGGCAAATACCGGAAATCAGTTTTTGGCAGACAATCACGGTTTCCTTTCGTGCACACTTCAAATACCAATTTAAGTAATTTTGATGAACACATTTCTTATATTTTTATCTTAGGAGGCAACCGGTTTGAGGTCACACTGGAAAAATCCAACAAGAACTTCTCAAAGAAGATTCAGCAGGTATCTGACTTTTTAAGTCGCTTAACCGCAAATTTAGAATTTAAAATTGTTCACCTCTGTTTGTTGACCAGCTTATGTGTGTTTATCTCTTTAACTGTGTTTTTTTTTCTCCAGCTTTATGTTGTCTCACAGTACAAAATTCTTGTCAGTCTCCTGGGTAAGTTTTTCTCAGCAATACATTTTTACAGAGTTAAAATGTCATGTAAAGAAAAAATGGGGGGAACCTTGGGCTTGTAAAGGCTTCAAACTAATATCAGTTCTTCATTAACGTGACAACTAAACAAACCGATTTAAACATCCCCACAGAGAACAACATCCATGTTCATGACCTCCTGACCTTCCAGCAGATCACTGTGGTGTCCAAAGCCAAAGGAGCCACACTCTTTGCATGTGACTTGCAGGTCAGTAATAGACCCCTGTTTTGTGTAATTTAGCATGTGGTAAGAGAGGATAGATAAGACCTATCAGCTGTCAATTATCTCCCAGTGGTGACTTGTGGTATTGCAATAAAAAAACAACAAAAGTATTTTCCCTCACAGACTATAATTCTATAACAGAGGTAGACAGGGCTTCCAGCTTCAAACAGGATTAAGTTCTTCTCTTTTTATTATATTTTATAAGTTCTTTTTGTGTGTGATGTCTTAACTATGTGTACAATAGAGCAGCAGTCTCCTAGGGAAATGTAGGGGGCTAAAGCAGGATAAAGACTTAGAAGCTAGTCTTGAACTTTTTTTTGGTCTTGCAGTCAAACAAGTTTCTGTTGATGTGAGCTGGTGGTTTCTTTTAGTCGGGTATCCAGTTCTCCTTCTAGTAGTGGTATTGTTTCTGCAGTCATATTCTTGCACACATTGCTTCCCATTACAAATGAAAGCAAAACCAGTTTTCACCTGAACAGTTGTGTACACTGCGAGACATACAGCTGCATGTTTGTGAACCATTTAAGACAAAAGTGAACTAAATTCTAAGTTTGGAGTTATTTGTGGCCGTGGAAATTTGAGTATAATGGCTTACAAGCAAAACCAAATCAAACTGAGCATGCCTAGACCATTCGTCTTACTTCTGACTGTTTTTAGTAGCCTTTCGAATGTGTTTTCACACATCTCACAAACTTTACAGAAGCAAATCGAGGACCTAGGTAATTATAATCCTCTGGATTTCATTGTCCTTCAACAGATGGCATCAATACAGGAAGTAAATCTGAAGTTTACCATGGTGCTGCTTACTAACATGACATTTTCAATTTCTCTTTCAACACTTAACAATAGAAATAAAAAGCAATGTGATTGCTTAGTTCAACTCTGCGTTTGTCATCTGATTTAAGACAACAGTGGGTGTCTTGAAAACAGTAAAGTAGCATACATATGGAGGAGTGACATAGGCTACGTTCACACTGCAGGAGAAAGTGCATCAAATCTGACTTTTTTGACCCTATGCGACCCATATCCGATCATGGTATGACAGTGTGAACGGCACAAATCCGATATTTTCAAATCCGATCTGGGTCACTTTCGTATGTGGTCCTGAATCCGATACATATCTGATGTTTTAGAAAGCGACTGCTGTTTGAATGGTCATGTCGCATTAAATCCGTCTTTTACGTCAGTGACACACGACAGACGCCAATTATCAGCGCCCGAGAAGACAACATGAACGCTTCCTGGCCATCCAGTGTAGATGTCAGTGAAACTGTTGGGAAGACAACGTTGGAGAAACGTGAACATTTTATTTGTACTGTATAA